>NC_056001.1:98074060-98375310 GCF_018446385.1 Zingiber officinale
TGTGGTTGATGTATTTTGTTTGTATGTATGTCTTAGATTGTCACCCGTACAGGGGAGATGCTGTCGGATTTTTGTCTGGCAGAGACTCCTCTGAGGGCGTGACAATTTTTGGTATCAGAGCAAGTTTATGATGCCTATTTTTTGTGTTTTGGGATTTCATGTTTCAATTTTCTTGATGTGACTTTTTGACTTTTGGGATCAGGCAGTAGCAGAACATCTCCAGGTTATAGGAGGTATGTTTGCATATTGTTATCATACATTTCTGTTGGTATACGTATTGTTGTCCATGATAGTTAGTTATGACATGTGTTAGTACTCTTTTGTTAGTATTTGTCTTGTTGATTGTAGCATGCATTCCATGTGTTGGGTTAATAACTGATCACGGTTAACCCTACTGGAGATCAAGGATTACAGTCTCTGGGGATTCATCATATCATACTACCAGTAGTTTTAGTGTCTGCTATTACTAGTTGGTTGAGAGTTAAGAGTTATATACAAGTCTTTGTTATTATTAGCTGGGTAGTGGAGGGTATTTGTATACTCATGGTGACTTAGTTAGTAGAATACCGGTTTACTCTTGTAGTTCGGATAGTAGAGGATTAATTTATATTCGTTTGGTTCTGTCTGTAGAGGACCGATTTACCCATGTTGACTTAGATCAGTGAGTTGATGACCGATTTATTGTTGTTGGTTCGACCAGTAGGGGGCGGGTAAACTCTATGTTATAGGGTTTCTGATCCTTAGGATTCTTGTGCTTGGTTAAATATTTTGGGAGACATATTTGAGTACATGACTTGTACCGTCATGGGGTAGGACTGACTTAGCCATATACCATTGTCGGCTTGGTCAGCCTGTAGAGGATTGTCGTATCCTATTCCATGGGGACGTTGACCATGGACTGTCTGTACCTGGTTAGATGACTTAGTAGGTACTTTCATATAGGGAACCCCTACTGTTGTAGGAAACGTGTAAAGCTACCTGTTTAATACTTATGAGATACAGCTGTTATTAGGGTGTATTACATGGAGAGTACAATTGGATATATGATTTGTACTAACGTGAGAGAGTTGAAGTTAACTGCTTAACCTTTACGTGACCCGGAACTACATGAAGGAAGAAGCAGAGAATGATTTTTGGAGATCGGGCCATCACTTAGTGATTTCTTTGAGATGTTTGGAGAGAGAGTAGTTCTCTACCTCTTTCAGTAGCATGATGGTTTATAAGGTGATGATCAGTCGACTCATCTAACATTATTTCATGGGAGATCCTGACTCATGGACTGATCGAATATAATTAGATATCTTTGATGTACCTAGTGATCTATGATATGTACTGATTCATAGGTAGTGGAGATAGTTGAGTAATACCTAGGAGTTTCCATCGTAACTAGGTATAATTTCATATGATGATCTTTGAGGGGTAGAGCATCGGCTGACAGATATTTTTACCAGCTATTTAGTTCTAGTGTTCCTCTACCTTTGTGTTCATTGCTCGATACTGGAGGTTACTGAACCTCAGATGGAGCAATCACAGTGAGATGGGGTACAAGACAATGGTTAGAGGACTCAGCTAACATTGTCTCTATCAAGTAACTCAAGACCTTGACCACATGATCATTTTACCAGGTCTTATAGTCTATATCTCATATTAGAGGGTTCGACCTTTTATTGATATTTGTCGAAGGACATATATAGGATGATTATGAGAGTTGTGGAGATATCTTCTTGATGAGTAGACTCTCAGTCAGGAAGTTGTGTGAATCTTTGGCTTGGGATTGACATTCTTTTACTGTGGATATTTGAGAATCTAAGAGGATTAGATGATGAGATTTGACAGACTTTTTGGATACAGTTAGTTTGTTGGCGTGAGTGTTAAAGGTTGGATGATTTCCTTTTTGCTATCATTGTACATGAAGTTATCAGGTTTGATTGATGTTGAGGATGATTTTTGATTGGTGGATATTGAGAGATCAGGAGTGGTGATATGTTATTTGTTGATGATTTATTGGTGTATGTTTAGTTTGATGATCTACTATTTGGTGTTTGATGTTGTTAGTGATATGGGAAGTAGTACATGTGTGATATTTGGATTTGTAGTTGGTGATCCGATTATAGACTTGTTGTTGGGGATCTTACGATTGAGTGAGCCTATTGTCCTTAGTGTTACCATTTAGGTTTATAGTGCCCTAAATGTTTTTATGGACTTGATGTATTTGGTATTCCTAGAGTATTTGGATCCGTTTTCATTGTCTTCATTGACGATGTTTTGATCTATTCCCGATCTGAGGTGGGCTACGTACACTATCTTCGCATAGTTCTAGAGATGTTTCGATGAGGACATCTATATGCGAAGTTCAGTAGTGCGTATTTTGATTGTCTACTATGAGATATCTGGAACACATGGTCACCAGTAGGGGTACACCTGTGGATCTATAGGAGGCTATTACCAGTTCGGAGTAGTCGTAGTCTATACACGAGACTCTCAGTTTTCTTAGTTTGGTTGGATATTACCGGAGTTTGATTGAGGATTTCTCCAGCATTATGTAGTTGACCGGACTGTCTGGGAAGGGTGTAATTTATTTGGATGGAGGCATATGAGATCAGTTTCAAGAGTTGAAACAAGAAGCTGTTAACTGCACCCGTCTTAGTTTTACTTTCTAGTGTAGATGGATTTGTACTCTACATAGATGTATTGTACCTGGAGTTTGGTACAGTTCCCATGTAGCATGACTAGAACAGTCTCATGTCAGTATATCAAATTATCGTGTGATGGGAATGAGATTCTTTGATTTTCATGGGAGATTATATGTGTTTCTGAGTCACTTCTTATCCGGGAGAAGTTACTACAGGAAACACCTCGATCTGGATTTGTGGTATATCCGAGTGATATCCGATATATAGAGACTTGGAGCGTTCATATTGGTGGAACGACATGAGGAAGGACATCACAGATTTTATAGCTTGATGTCTAGTATGTCAGCCAGTGGAGGTTGAACATCGGAGATCAGTAGGATTGTTTTAGTAGACTCGTATTTTGGAGTAGAGTTGGGAGCATGTTTTGACAGATTTTGTTGTGGGATTATCCAGGGCATGGAGAGGATATGATGGTTTGGGTAATCATTGTCGGGTGATGACTTCCTCCCTAGCTATCGATTTGTAGAACGGATTCTTTTGTATTGAGTAGTAGGATTATACTGTAGAGAGATTACCAGATCTTATGGTATATCTCTGAGTATTGTATTGGATAGAGATCCACGAATTTTCATTTTGGTTTTGACCGAGATTTCAGCAGACTTTGGATTCAGAGTTTCGCTTTAGTATATATTTTCACCTTCGGATTGATGGATAGTTTAAGCGCTTTTATACAGATGCTGGAGTATCTACTGACAGTGGATTATGGATTTCAGAGGTAGTTGCTTTATCCACAGTTGGCTAAGTAGTAGTGTGGCAGTAGCGAAAGTAGGGTAAGCTCATAGCTCACAGAGTCATCGCTATTCACTTGAAGGTGGATTGTCACGGTTGGAGATATGTTCATGATTTTGGATGGAGTGGTATATGAGTAGGTTGCTTAATTATTACTTTGGATGAGGATCTTTGAGTTGAGTAGAAATTTGAGGACCAAATTTTTATTAGTGGGGGAGAATGTAAGATACCGTAAAATTAAATTATAAATGTTATTGGATGAAAAATCTTATTAGATTTTTCAAAATTTTTTAGAATTTTTTCGGGATTTAAATGGAGTCTGTATGACTCATTTTGAGGGGATGAATCAGTGGGACTAGTTGGATGCCAGTTTGGAATACCCAATTAAAATGGGATTGGATTGAGGAATTAACTTAGGTTTTAATTACCTAAACCAAAGTTATATATATTAATTAAACCTAATTAACATCTCTTCTACTGATCCTTTCCCCATATTCTTCCCCGATCCCGATCCCAAAACCTTTCCTTGCGCGCCCTATGCTTTGCCCTCTTCTCCCGATTCTTGCTCATCGCCGATTGCCATCACCGACTCCGGGAGCCGCCAATCATCTTCTCCTCTTCGTCGGCGCAACCCCATGGCCGATCTCCAGCAAGATCGCCTCGAGCGGTCGGATTCTCTCCTCATCTCTTGCGCGATCTTGCCCTCTTTCGATCTAGTTGCTGCCGCCCAGACGTCGCCGATCCCCAAAGCCACCCGTGCCAAACGTGATCGCGACAGGGGAGGAGTCCAGTCCTTGGCCGATCCATCGCCTCGGTCGCCATCCATCCACTTTCGAGCGCCGCTAAAGCAGCCTTGCCGTCAGGTGATGCTGTTGTCGAAGGAAGGATCAACGTAGGGGGGGGGGGGTAGGGCATACTCTCCCTCTCACTGGCGTATCAGAGCAAAGTAGAGGTGGTTGCCATCAGGGAAGTTCATCGCCTTCTCCCCACCAGATTATGGTTCTCACAGACTTGGGGTAAGGTATTGGAATCCTTAGAGCAGTTTATAACAGATTTGTTGTAATCTGATTTCCATTTTGGTATTGGATCGTGGAGATTTGATGTTTGGTGGGTTATTGTAGCTTTGATCAGTACCGTTTGTCGGTGATCCACAATTTCGACAATCTTGTTTCGATAGTGAATCCCTCCAGCCATGTTTCATCAGCTGCCACCTTGTATTTGGGTAAGTGGTTGGATGGTTAGATGTGATTAGGTGGATGATTTAATTAAATAAGTTTGGGTTAATACATGAGATAAATTATTAACTATGGTGGTAAATAATGTTGGATCGAGACGCGCTAGAGGAGGGTGAATAGCGCTCGTGGCTATTTGTTCAATTATCGGAAAACTATCGGAGTAATTAAAATGCAACGGAATAAAATAAACACAAAGACACAAAGGGATTTACTTCGTTCGGAGCCTAAGGCGACTCCGACTCGAAGGCCCGCGATCCTTGATCGCTTCCGGTGGGCAACAACTATAAGCTCGATAAGAATTACAGATTACAAAATGTAACAGCAATTAGAATAACTTTGTACCGGCAACTTAAAGAAGAGAAAAACGAAGCTCCGGGTCGTCGGAATGTTGCAACAGCACTTCGGAATGACTTTGTTAGCAGCACATTGAAGAAGGAAAGCTCAGAACTTGATTAATTGAGATGCTGGTCGAAACCCCCTTATAAAGGGTGTTCAAGGCGCCTTGAAGGCTATTCAAGGCGCCTCCATGCTGCGTAGTCTTCCGCGTGGATCAGATCTGAACTGGTCGAACTTCATCCCTTGGAGGCGCCTTATACCCTGCTCAAGGCGCCTTCCAAGGCGCCTTATACTCCCTTCAAGGCGCCTTCGATGAACTTTCGCAGCCAGCTCAGCTTTTGCACCCGAGGCGCCTCCAAGCTCCATGGAGGCGCCTCGGACACTGTTCATCCGAGGCTTTAGGTTGCTCCTTTGCACCTGTAAGATACGTTAGTCCCAAACAATATCCTGCAACACAAAGTTAGCACAATAAACATGATAAATGAAGTATAGACAGTCTCCGGACTGTCCGAGTCTGACTTCGGGTTTCCGACCGGAAACCCTAGGTCGACCCGACGCCTACTGTTCCCTCTACGGGGAACGCATCCTCACCTACTCCACTCAGGAGATTTACCTGTTGCCAGTCGATCCTCCAGATCGACTGGACTTTTGCTCAGCACTCGATGCTTCCGGACTTTCTGCTGGACATCCGCTTCCCCGGCTAGTCCAGTCTTTCACCTGGTTCGCGACACCAGGACTTTCCACCTAGGGTTACCGCCCCCTAGGACTTTTGCCTGAAGACATCGACCTACCAAGACTTTCCGCATAGGGTTACCACCCCCTATGACCTAGGGTTACCACTCCCTAGGGTTTTACCTTTTGCCTAACCGCAGCTAGGACTTTCCTGAAATTCTCAAGTAGACTTGTTAGACTACAAAACATCTTAACTTTGAATTCTTTGCCATTATCAAAACACGAGTTCGATCGTCGGATGCTTCCCGCACCAACAAATAATTTCTCGTGTTTTAGGACATTTGTTTGCGGGCACCAGTTCTACATTGCTTCGACCACCATTTCTGACAGCAAGATCTTTAGCCGTGAGTTAGCACAGGAGCAACCGGATCAAGGTAATAAGCTAAGTATGGAGTTTTGGTTGCATTTATGTGATAGATGGGTGAATAAGGATTTATATCATATTATGTTGGGGATTAATGAGATTAGTTAACTATCATTTTAGGGTTGAGTTAGCTATTTGGTTCATGATGGATTTAGCTAATTAGTTCATACTTGACTAGTTATATCATACACTATGTGATCGCAGGACTTGGGTTCGGGATGAGCGTCTCGACGTGAGACTACTTGACACGATCTACATATAAAGGCGAGTATTTCTTCCTTGGTCTCTATGTAATTTTCCTTTGAGCTTAGTGCATGGTTTTTAGGTGGTGGATTAGGCTGCTTTACCTAATATCGTATTCGTTTGTTACTTTCCTGCTTGATACTTATGTTTGATCTTTGAGGTTTCTAGTTAAATCATATACAATCTCTATTCTTGATATCTACTCTGCTATGTTCACACGTGTAGAGTATGTATTGTAGGGATTGTCGGGTGGTTTGTATTATCATGCTGATTGTGCATATGACGAGGATTGTACGTAGGTTGATATGTGTCATAGAAGTCTCTTAGATGATTGTCCTTTTGTTTGTCGTGTACACATTTGTCCGGTGTGATGATTGGAGGAGTTGCGTTGGTTGTATATTTATTGTATATACACATGTCTGATGTGTTGTACTGGAGGATACATGTTGATTCTACCTTTGTTCTGTGTATATGTGTTTAGGGGGATTATTGGTTGATTATACATGTGTGGTTGTGTACATGTGTTTGGTGGGATATATAGAGGTATCATGACGATTATACCCGTGTTGTGGGGCACTTATGTGGAGTTAGAGTTTGCATGGATGATGACGGTGTCCGTATCATGATTATATATACATATCATGTTCATCATTCATTATATACAGATGACTATCGTCTCCCTTGTGGTTGAGAGGGTTGTCTGTCTTTTATAGCTTTCCATTCGGCCACTGATGGAGAGTGGTAGCTAGGAGTGGAGCTAGTCCTGTCGCGCTTACTCAGCGGCTCAGTGTTCTGTCAGCCTCGATCACTCTGGAGTAGTGAGTCTTGAGGGTACAGTAGTCAGAGGGCTAGAGATGTGAGTGGTCAGGGACCCTTAGCTATGTAGTTAGATAACTACTTTGCTGACCGTCCGCTTTGGCCGCCTATAGCGGTGCATGTACTGGATGCTAGTACGATTTGTCACGGACGCAAGCCTCTCGGCCATACAGGGGTCATGGTGTCTAGAGAGGTGGCGGGGGTGACCATGGAGCATGCATACACATTTTTGCATATGATGCATGGTGCATCTGAGGAGATATATTTGTATACATGCCTAGTAGATACTAGTTGCATGTGATTGTGAGATGTTGCACTTGTTTGAGATATGATTATTGCATATGGTTGTCATGCTATATACATGTCATCTATTTTACATGTATATGCAGTTGTATTTATATTACACAGGTATTATGAGTGGGTTTGCTCCAGATCCGGTGAGTTTACTGATTATTGTGCCATGTGTCGTTTCCAGATTAGGTATGTGTTTATCATTTTGTCAGTTGTAGTATGTGTAGTTTTTGTATGTCAGTTATGATCGTTATTACCATGTGAGATAGACTGGTACCGGTAGTTGTGTTTATTAGATATGTTAGTATGATCATGTTCTTTATTCTCTACTGAGACTGTATACTTTTGATCTCCATGTTATTTATGGTCCATGCATTATCTTATCTATTACCCGCTGAGTTACCTATACTCACCACCGCATGTATACCTTTATGTTTTCAGGTAGCAAGTTGATGTCGCTTGGAGTATCCTGTCTGCCGGGTCTTACGTCACATCCGAAGATCACTTCAGATTTTCATTTATGTTTTACTTGTATTCGGTATTTGGTGTATTTGGTGTTTTGATTCTATTTGTGTTGTTGTGGTTGTTGTATAAATCCTAGCCGGTTAGCAGTGTGTTGATTTGTTTTGTTTGGGCTTTCCGTTGTCGATTTTTTGCTGTGTTGGTTTTTTGTACAGTCGAGTGGGCTATTTAATATATATATATATATATATATATATATATATATATATATATATATATATATATATATATATATATATATATATATATATATATAACTGCGTGGTTATGTTTATTCTTGTTCCAGCCAAGTGGGTTGATTATTTAATTGCGTAGTTGTGTATATATTCCAGTCGTATGTGGCTAATATATTTTGTTTGTATGTATGTCTCAAATTGTCATTCGTACTAGGGAGATGCTATCATATTTTTGTCTGGCAGGGACTCCTTTGGGGGTGTGGCAAACCTCCCTTACCTAAAGGGCTTTGTTGGTCTTTTGATAGTGAGTTTATATTTGATGTTAAATTTATCAATATTTTATGGATATGTATGAATATCTAACCCTTGTGATGATGAATCAGGCATGGTTTTTGGATATATTCAAATTCAAAAACCATACAAAATTGAAGGAGCATGAATAAATAAGTGGAGGAATATTCCTTCACATATTAGTAAGGTGAGGGATTTGTTGAATCAAGTCTCATATGAAAAGGTAAATTTTGAATACTGTCACTTAAGTTAGGTTAATATACTTTTTTTAACATGTGTTTTAATAATTTGATAGGTTATGATTGACCTAATCCTTACTCATTATGAGAAATCATTGGTTGAGAACCTTGATGACGTTAATGACATTCCACGTCCAATGGAGACATCACAATTTGAAGGCAACCAAGCAAGAAGCCAAAGTAATAAGCAATGTTGTAACACTATTTTTCATGCAAACCAAATTAACGAGCTAACAATGGATAACATGCATTTGAATGATAGGGTGAAAGAATTACTTGAAATAATAGAAAGTAAGACATGCAATCTCAATCAAGTGATCATATAGATGATCTTCAATGTGTAGTAGCTTTTGGAACAAGAAGTAGGAGAGGATGTGACAGAAGTCACTATGATTATAGGGATAATTCAATTGATAGTCCATTGTTGCTCTAGATTTTACCTAAGAGGTAGTGGAGAAATATACAAATATGCGAGCCTGTGGAGAACATTTCAACATAAGTAGAGGGTAAAAAATTTATAAAAGAACCTGATGTTGTAGAGAAGGGGAAAGAAAAAATTGATGTGGATGATATGGAAGAAGAAAGAGACATTGACACATTAATGGAAAGCAATTTTGAAGAAGAGGCAAAGAAGGATGCAACAAGGATTTCCCAACTTAACAAAATTAGGAAACATGCCATTGCAGTAAGTCTATATTTACATATAAATAGTATTTTGTTTGATTTAATTCATTAATTAAATGTGTTTTATGTTTATGGGCATAGTTTATGAAGATGCAATTTAAGACTTAGAAGAAGAAAAAATAAGACGAAGATGTGACCTACTTGTTAAAACACTTGGAGAACCTAAAGTATGTGAAATACATAGTTGATTTAATTAACTGATAAGTCAAGATAATAATATGCTTCTCTAATTTAGATAATGATATAGTTCTCTAATTTAATTTTATGATTTATAGTCATTGATTTACATTACAGGTTGACAAATGAATTAGTTTGGGAGGAACCACACTTTGGTTTAAATGTGTATTCCTTCTTATCTAGTGTGAAGGAGAGATTTTGAAAAAAGGGGAGATAATTTACACATATTATAAAAATTATAATTTTTGTAATTGTATCAATTTTGAGGGATAAGTTATGTAAAATATCGGATTAAATATCCATAGTGTTGTAAGCAAAAAAGTTGGGTAGGGAATGTACAGGTATAATTATATAGTGTTGTTAGTTTTATATTTTTGTATGTAGTATTTGTTGTTTAACACAGTGGTATGTATGATATGAGAAGTGTATACTAAATTGTCAAAAGAATAACAATACTATTGTGTAATGAACTAAAAATCACAATATCCAAATTGTCATGCTGGTGCTGATTGGTGAAAAGAGACATAACTTATACTTCACACCATATCTCTCTTCTGAAAACTCAAAACTTGGTAACGGTTGGGATTTTTTAGACATCCAAATAGGCTAGGTCCAACACTGGAGGTAATATTATTTATTACCTCTAATCATTTTATAGTTTTTAAAAATTAATTAGTAAGAATAAAATAAAAAGACTTATTCTATCCATAAATTATAAATATAGAAATTATTATATGTTGAAACTAATTAACTGTTCACTTATTCGTCTGATGACAAAAGAGGCTGAGCTAATTCTAGGGATGTTGGATGACATCACTCTTTAGTGCTTCTTCCGCCTCCACTTCTACTTCATCTGCATTGCTCGGGGCATCTGCAAGAGGCTACCAGCCTTGTGCACCTTGTTGTCGCGTTGCTCCTTCAAAGAAAGTTCTTGTCCCTCACTGACAAGTGGCATCTAGCCTTTTTCAAGCCAACCACAAGTGCTTGTGTGATGAGGCATGTTAAGAATAAATACCGTGGATGGTCAAATCATGGTCAACAAATGAGCTGACATGCGCTCTTTGAATATCGTTGGTGAGGAGGATGAGGAGGACCTATAAAGCACTTCAACAAAGAGTTAGAATGGCATCGGGGAAGGATCCCGACATGTCTCTCCGACACTCAAGTTAGGATTTGCTTGAGATATGAAACTAGACGAGGAAGAAGCAAGAGAAAGAGGGAGCTATGGAGTTGAAGAGAGTTTAGAATCCTTTGCACTTGCCTTCTCTAGAGTTTATATAACTTGAAGAGCATCTCCATGTCAAATGTTGCATTTTCGTTCATCATCCTTGTATGAGCTAGTGAATGGATCCGATCTGTTAGTCATTAATTGCTTCTCCATTTATCAAGCACTACATTTTTGAAGTAGGATAACCAGGAAATCAGATCTAATAAAGATAAAACTGCTTCTCTATTCATTGTTGTTGTCCGTGTCTCTCTGAGAAATAGTCTCATTATGCAGGCGGCTATGCTGCTTCGTTATCTACATACGCCCTACTGTTTTCAGTGGGCCAATGTAGGGGTGTGGGCCTGATCCGAGGATGAGAAAATGAGATCAATGTTGAGTGACCTTGAGGATAAATGAAGTCGGCAATTGAAGCCAAAACCAGGAGGATGTCGGGATTTGGAGCCGATGTCGTCGATTGAGACTTAGGCGTGAATGATGTTGGTGATTGAGGTTGAGATAGGGAGGATGTCGACGATCGAGGCCGAGTACGGAGGATGTCGGCGACCGAGGTAGAGTTAGGGGAGATGTCGGGATCTGAGGCCAAGACTAGAATGATGTTGAGATTTGAAGCTGAAATCGAGATGATGCCGACGAATGAAGACGAGCCACAGGTGATGTCGGTGATTGAGACTGATTCATGGAGATTGTCAGGATATGAGGCTGAGACAGGGAAATGTCGATGACTAAATCTAAGTCTTAGTCGTTGTTTTTTCTCCAAGCAAATTTTATTCCTTGGATCAGATTCCTTTCAGGTCATGTTTAACCCACCTTGACTTTGATTGGCAAGCCAGTACTACTTTTAATCATATGAGATATGTGGGGAGCTATAGGTATATTCTACTAGATCAAGGCAGTTGATAGTCAACTGCCCCAACACCATGTTGACCTGTCGCCGTATGTTGTGGTCGTTGGGCGAGAGCTGGTGCTAGTCGATGAGTGGGATGTGTTCGCCTTTTGACTCATCGGCCAGTTCAAAATTTACAATCTAATCATTGACAACTGACAGCGAGGGATGTCGGTGCCGCCCTCCTTCTGGTTTTCCTACCTTTGCGCCGCCTAACCACAGAGTGTGTTCATGTCTGGCAGGAGGGGCGTAATGAATAAGAATATATTGTCGGCGCTGGCCTATGACACGGCGACCGACGCATGAGTGAAGTACAAGATAGCGGCCCAGTCCACATCATCGCTGCCAACAAGGAGAGAAGGATGTACTTGTGGTGCGAGAGAGATAAGGGCGAGAAAGTAGCGAGCCGATGGTCAGATCTTAGGATAGTTAGCGGACTACTTCTCTAAATACTTTCAATCTTTCTTTGTCATCTAATTTTAAGAATACAGGATGTGTTACAGACACTATATCTAGTTTTTTATAATATTTAAAAAATATTGTTCTAATATTTTTTTGTCATTTGATTTTACATTTTGATTCTTTAAATTGAGAATTTATATACAAATGCACAAAATTATCAATGAGTAAATAAATAAGTAATTTTAATTAAAATTTAACGTGACAAAAAGTGTTATAATTTAAAACTAGAAAATATAATAGGTAATTAATTATGATAGTAATTTAGGTTATTAGGCTCGACAGAGAATGGTTGGTAGCCCATTTAATTGTTGCGTCATGCTGATGACTCATAGTATGGGCATTTGGTTTAGTGAACCTATCTTAAGATTTTTTTTAAAAAGAAAAATGTTTTTTTAAAAAAAATATTAATTATTTGTTGAAACCATGATTAAATCGAGCCAGAGATAATATTTAAAAATCATAGATTGAATTTTATGTTACGTTTGATATCATAATAAACAACCACAAATCAATTGGTTCAATTTTAAAATGCTTAAATAGCAGGTAGATGCAGCCCTTGAAGAAAACTCTTGATCATCTCCAGAGCTCGAGCTGGCTGATAACTTGGAACTTTATGTCCGGCTCCTCGAACAGTGGTAAATGTCAAATTGTGATCATACACCACAGTATATCCCCCAACCTACATATTCATAATAAAAATCATCAAAATTAATGTCATTTGTTCTACTAATCATCACCATCATTAGAGCAACGAAGGGTATCATAGAGGAAAACTTGCCATCAATGTAAACATTTTCAATAACTTGTAGATTTGAGGATAATTAACTATATATCTTATGAAAAGATTTAAAACGACACAATTGTTTACCTCACTGTTAAGCATCCAAGCTCTCCATGGAGCCTTCACTTTAAGCTTTAGCTTCTTGAGAGAGCATCTTGTGGAAGTAACAGGAACTACTCCATCAAAGTCACCGCTGCACAAACCCAAGCAACGCTTAGTTAGGGACAAAAATTGATCGAAAACCCCTTCACTCGCAATCTAATGAATGGTATCTTTGTCATATGACATATGTTATGCAGAAATCTTAAAGCTATCATACTTGCAAAATTGGTATATCTATATATGTTATTTTTACTTACACAATGTGTATAAGGACCACAAAATTTATACACCTATCTAATTGAAAGTATTGAAATGGAAAGCTGATTCACACCTTATGATATGATGAAGACATCTAATGATTTTTTTACCTGTATTTTAAAACCTTAATCCCATTAGATAATAATTCGTGAATAATTGGTAACATTGTGGGAGGCTGATCTGACCAACTAGGTATCACTTGGCTGCATGGAGACAAATATAAATAAATAAGTTGAATTTTCATTATTTTGTTTAAAAGAAAAATAAAATTATCAAATGGCGTATTCAATGTATGAGATATGTATATACCTACAACCAGACCATGTGTAATTGAGCTTTGTGATATTGGCATGTAGAGCTTTCTGTACCTCAAGATTGTTAAGGTATGACTCCACGTAATTAGAAGTACAAGGATCAAAATTCTCACTCTGCATTAGAATTTAAGTATAACATTGCAATATGTTAGTTAGTTCTATTCACAATTGATATGATTGAGTGAAAATTCTCAATCTGCATCAGAATTTAAGTATGGCATTTCAATCTGGGCAAATTCCAATCCAACAAGACTGCGATGAACTCTGATTCTTGAGTTAATAGGTCAAATCGATTCGATCTAAATTGGCTCTAAAAATACCAGGAAAATGGGGATAATTAAATGTAAAGATGTTCAGAAGAGACAAACCGAGGGTAATTTTGGAGTCACCGTCACGCCCGACGAGAAGCACAACGGCGCGTATATGTTGTAGACGTCCAACTCCTCCACGGCAAGGTTGGCCTCGTCGATTGCCCTGTCGCACTCTGGAGCCGTCCACGGGGCGTCCGATGAGAAATTGCAGAACTTATGGATAGCGCGGATGGTCTCATCGGCGATCAACGCGTGCGTCCAGAAGTAGTCAAACGCCCCCTTGCTATCCGTCTCCTTGTTGATCACCGCGTTCCCGATCTAGGTCATTCGAAATCAATTTGAAATCGATCGAGATCCATCTTTCCCAATTCAATTTGCAATAAAAAGGAGAAGGGGTTAATCGGACTGATTGATTTCGGGATTCATTGCTTACCGCGATGCCTTTGAGGTTGATGAGGCGATATTTGTGGGTGAGTATGGCGTGGGCGAGCTGGGGGACATAGTGGCCGGCGTAGCTCTCGCCGGTGATGAAGAAGTCCCTCCCCTTATACTCCGGGAACCGCTCGAACCAGTTGACGAGGAAAACCAGCGCGTCGGTCGCCGTCCTACGGTCTCCACTCCTAGCGTAGTCCGACGTGGTGTTGGAGTAGGAGAAGACGACGCCGGCAGGGCTCTCTAGGAACAAGACATTCGCCACTGCATTTCACAATGCACGTCAGTCGTTCGGGGTAATGCCAAAGCAGAAACCTTTTTTCACTCTACTCCCTAAGCTCTAGGAAATAACATATGTTGATGTATATATATATAGATATATATGTTGATGATGATGACGACGACATGTGATCCTAACCTTCGTTCCAAGCGTAGGGATTCCTGTACAGAGTTTTGCCGTCGCTCATGACCCGAAACGGCCCGAGCTCCTCCATGGCGCCGTACCCCAGTGACGAACACCCTGGCCCTGCACCCACCCACGCCACAACAATCACCACTCTATCGATCGAAAAGCAACGTCATTTTCTAATATTTTCCGTACCTCCATTGAGCCAGAGCACAATAGGATTCGACCCGCTGTTCTTGGCAGCCTCGACAAAGTAGTAAAACAAAGCCCGTCCGTTGGCTCTGTCGACTGTGACATACCCAGCGTACTGATCGAAATTCACCCCTTCCGGCTGGCCAGGTAGCCGAACAACCTTGTCCCCCTCCTTCAGCATGCTATTGTTGTAGACCTTCGACTTCAGGCCGAATACCGAAAGAAGACTGCTCGCCCATGAAGAAGAAGAAGAAGATGAAGAAGAAGACCTCCTTGCTCCGTTGTTAAAGTAGAACTTGTTCAGTGCATCTCTCTGCCTCACCGCGCCGGAAGCCAAGCAGTGTAAGAAACAGAGGAGGAGGAGGAAGAAGAGACAAATGAAACTTGGCTTCATTGTTTGATTGGCAATGAGGAATGGAATGGAATAGAATCTTATTTATGGGATGAATCATTGGATAATTATGGGATGAATCTTATTTATGGGATTGATTCTTGTTGCTGCCGGCGGAGATTGATGTGTTTGCTTTGTTTGGCAATGGACTCTGTAAAAGGAAAATGAATGATTAATTTTGAATAAACATTTTCAAAATTAAAGGAATTTTTAAAAAGATTCCATTGTATTTTCAATATTTATACATTGAAATAACGTATGGTAAATAGTAATTAAAAGATCTTAGAGTGGAAACATGCATAATTAATAATGAGTTCCCATGTATATTCATATTTTATTTAAATCTAATTTATTTTTTCCTTAATTTTTATCAACTTTTACTACTCACTGAATTATTCAATCATTTATCATAATAATTAAATCTAATTAATTTTAGCTCTTCCTGTGAATCACATATATAATGATCTAATTAGTTTTAGCTTGATTATTAACTAATTAAATTAAGTGAGGTTAAATTAATAATGAATTTTAATTTTATTTAGTTATGGTTAAATTATTTGATTTTAAATTTGATTTCGAATTAACTAAAATGTTAAGTTAAGTATGGATTAACTGGTTATGGATTAATTAAGATTAGATGTATTAGTTCAAGATTAATTAAGTGTAAGTCAGAATTATTTAAGTTAGAGTAAATTAGTACTTAAGTTTAAGATTTACCATTATTACTCAAATTTTGGTATATTAAGTGTAATTATGAACTGTTTAATTGAATTTGCGGTTAATTTATCAAGTTTGATTTGAATTAATATTCTTAGTTAAATTAAGATTTATTCATTAATTAAGTATGAATTAAATTGTTTAGTTAACTTTCAATTAAATTGAAATTTGAATTAATTGATTTGAATTAATTATGGATTAGGTTAAATTAAACTTATATTAATCAGATTAATTAAGGTTTATTACATTGATTAATAATTAAGTTTTTAGGTTTTAAAGAAAATAAAAATCTTTTAATTAATTGAATTAATTGTTTAAGTTTTAATTAAATTGATTAAGATTACTTAAGTTTTAATAGTGTTAAATTTATTAAAGTTATAGTTAAGTTAATTTAAGGTTGACAATTAAGGTTTAATTTTGGAGTCATTTAGGTGTGTTTAAGTTAGGATTATGTTAGGTTTAAGTTAAAAATTAAAATTATGAATTTAGTTTTAATTGGATTTAATTAGCTAAAATTCAAAATAAGTCAAATTTTGAATTAGTTAATTTAGTTAGTTAGTTTAGGATTAATTAAGTTGATTATGTTTTTAGGTTACAAAGAAAATTAAATACTTTTAATTAATTGAATTAATTGTTTAAGTTTTAATTACATTTATTAAGATTATGTTTAAATTTAAATCTTACATCCATCTCATCCGTTTCTAGCTTTTCAAACAAACAACCTTATATATTCTGTGAGATGATTATTAATTTTATTTTTATAAATTTAATTTGAATTTTAAGGATTGATTGACATTTAAGTCAGATTTAAATTTAACAATTTGTCGCTTAAGTGCATATTTCCAAATAAGCTTCTAGGTAGTGGCGATGCACAAGGGCCTTCTTGAGTATCGAAGCAACGACCAATTCCAAAGAAATTATACACTTAACTTTTCTCTTGAGAAACTTTGATATAACTAGTCTAGGATTTGATGAGGTAGCTTCGATTAGTTTCACTTAGTTAAGTAGACCAAGTAGGGTACTTCTTATCCCACTTGACTCTCTAAACCAAGCTTTGCCAACGTATTATCATCTCGCCCCACCCTAATACTAAGTTGGGCAAGTATCAATCAAATCTAAGTATTTATCTAACCGTTTTAAATTTAACAAAAAAATAAGCATGCAAAGAAAGTTGTAAATCAAACAAACATGCAAATTTATCTAAACGAAACAATGTTTCTATTGGCTTTCCCAGATCATAACCTCGATAAGATCTATGTAGGTAATGTATTTGACCCTTGAGGATCTAATATTGGTTTTGTTTAACTTGATTAATGAAGTTTGATTTATGGTTCATGCTTGGACTTGGTTTCTAGTATTCCGATTCACAATTGATAATTGATAGGTATGATTTAAGTCAAGTTTTAACTTTGTATCCTAGCTTGGATCGATTGTATACAGAGTTTTATTTTCCAAGTATCATATCAAGATTTTTTAAACCCAAATTGAACCGTTCTAATGATTCTTTAAGTTCTTTGATTTGACCTTTCAGAGTGGACTTTTCTTCCTCAAATTGATGGACTTGAGTTGAAGTTCTACTTTGAACTTGGTCAATCAAAGAACTTGGGTTAGTCTCCATTTTAAGGACTTTTACCTCCTTTTGGAGTGACTTGACCCAGACATTGGACTTGACTAGCTTGCGCATCAAGTAGTGAATCATATCATACAATTTTTCGACTAGGGAAGAATGTACCTTGTTGTTTGGTTCGTCTTAAATGGATAAGGATCTGTGGCTTGTTTCGAAGTCAACTTCAAATTCAGATCCAGACTCAGGCTCGAGCTCGGTCTCGACCACTTGTTCTAGCGCTGGTAGTGCCAAAAAGCTTGCTTGAGCTTGTTCTACCACATCTGACTCTTCCAACAACTCGGACCACGTTCCATTTAAGACCTTCCTTCTTCTTTGCTTTATTTGGTTTCCTTTATGTTCATACTATTGGAACCCTAAGGTTGTTTTGATGTGATCAACAAGTTAAGTTAGGTCTTGTGGTGTTTTAACCTTGTGTCTAAGTGTGCAGGAGCTTAGGAGCACAGGGGGTCGAGAAAAAGACGCAACTAGCGAGGACGGCACGGGAGAGAGCCGACGGATTCGATGCGTCCGAGGGATGAGGTGCTACGGAAGAGTATGCGGTCGGACGAGAAGGAGGCCTGTGGCGTTTCCGAGGGACGAGAAGCCAGAGCGAAAGGTTGTTCGAGAAGGCCGGAAGTTGGGTTCGAGTGAGCCCTATTCCGGATGGCCGAGATCACCCAAGCAAGCGGAGCCAGAGCGGAAGACCCGAACCGAGGCAAGCTGAACTAGAGTAGAGGGCCCGGACTGAAAAAGTCAGCATTGTTGGTTTTCTTGGTCCGGGCACTCGGAACCTTTCCGGGCTCCCGGAGCTCGATTTTATCCAGATCGCGGTCAAATGTGATTTATGCGAAAGGGATACAGTTTTATCCCCTTCCCAAGCACCTGGAACCCTCTAGGCGCCCTGACCAAGACTATAAATATAACCTTGGTCCAGAAGCTTTTATAACAAAAAGTAATTCTTGCATTCAACACTTGTGCACTTCCTTGTTAGTTTAGCTTCTTTCTTTTTATACTTTCACTGTTGTAAGAGGCTTCTCCGCCTGAAGGAGATCTTTTAGTGTGCGATTCATTCTTTTGATTAGCAACCTCCCCGGTTATAACCAAGTCAAGTCTGTGAGCCTCTTCTTTTTTTATTTATTGCTTTCTTTATTTAATTATATGCAAGTGTTTAAGTTATAAGTTTGAGAAGGGTGTTTTGTGTTTGTGTTTTTTAAGGGTTATTCAACCCCCCTTCTAGTCGGCCAACGCGGTCGTCCAACAAGTGGTATCATAGCCAGGATACTTCAGGAGGACTAGCCGCCGATCGAAGCACCGAATCAATGGTCGGACCAAGCATATACCCGCCGAAGTTCAAAGGGAAATTTACTAGTTGGAAAAAGCGAATGTAGATATTTTTTAAAACAGACTTTGAGTCCACATCATCGCTGCTAAAAAGGAGAGAAGGATGTACTTGCGGTGTGAGAGAGATAAGGGCGAGAAAATAGCGAGCCGATGGTCAGATCTTAGGATAGTTAGCGGGCGACTTCTCTAAATACTTTCAATCTTTCTTTGTCTTCTAATTTTAAGAATGCAGGAGGTGTTTCAGACACTAAATCTAGTTTTTTTATTATTTAAAAAATATTGTTCTAATAATTTTTTGTCATTTGATTTTACATTTTGATTCTTTAAATTGAGAATTTTTATACAAATGCACAAAATTATCAATGAGTAAATAAATAAGTAATTTTAATTAAAATTTAACGTGACAAAAAGTGTTATAATTTAATACTAGAAAATATAATAGGTAATTAATTATGATAGTAATTTAGGTTATTAGGCTCGACAGAGAATGGTTGGTAGCCCATTTAATTGTTGGAAATGGTTATTAGGGAACTCTTTTGTGATCTGATCCTGTTGGAAATGACTGACTACGACGTCATCCTTGGAATGGACTTCCTGATCAGATACGGTGCTTCCATAGAGTGCCGTAAACAGAAAGTCGTATTCCAACCCGAAGCAGAAACACAGTTCGAGTACATCGGAGAACCAAAGAGAAAAGCCAGAAAATTTCTCTCAGCTATGAAGGCACAGAAGTTGATGGATTCGGGTTGTACGGGGTACCTAGCACATGTAGTCAATACCAGCCAGGACAAGGACCAACAGCTAGCAGGGGTCCGAGTTGTATGTGACTACCCAGCAGTCTTCCCTGAGGAGTTACCAGGCCTAGCACCAGTCAGGGAGATTGAATTTGAGATAGAGCTCTTCCCCGGCACCAATCCTATTTCCAAAGCGACATATCGCATGGCTCCAGCAGAACTGAAGGAACTTCAGGAGCAACTACAGGAGCTGCTTGACAAGGGCTTCATACGCCCTAGTCACTCACCATGGGGAGCGCCTGTGTTGTTCGTGAAGAAGAAGGATGGAAGCATGCGACTGTGCATAGACTACAGATCACTGAACCAAGTCACAATCAAGAACAGGTATCCCCTTCCCAGAATCGATGACCTGTTCGACCAGCTGAAGGGAGCAGCAATGTTCTCTAAGATAGATCTCAGATCAGGTTATCACCAGGTGAAGGTTAAAGAAGGGGATATACCCAAGACAGCATTCAGAACCAGATACGGGCACTACGAGTTCGTAGTCATGCCCTTTGGCGTGACCAATGCTCCAGCTACATTCATGGATCTCATGAACAGAGTATTCAGGGAGTACCTAGATAAGTTTGTTATTGTGTTCATGGATGACATCCTTATCTACTCAGGAACTCAGGAAGAACACGCAGAGCACCTGAAACTAGTGTTGCAGACCCTTCAGCAGAACCAGCTATACGCCAAGTTCACGAAATGTGAATTTTGGCTAGATCAGGTGTCCTTCCTGGGTCACATCATCTCCAAGGATGGTATTATGGTAGATCCCAGCAAGATAGAAGCAGTAAGTAACTGGAAGAGACCTAAGAACGCCAGCGAAATCAGGAGCTTTCTGGGATTAGCAGGATACTACAGAAAGTTTGTAGAGGACTTCTCCAGGATAGCCTCCCCACTGACAGAACATTTCAGTGGACAGAGGACTGTGAGAACAGCTTCAGCGAGCTAAAAAGGAGATTGACCAGTGCTCCTATTTTGGCTCTACCAGACAACACCAGCAGCTTTGACATCTATAGTGATGCCTCTAAGTTGGGACTAGGAGCAGTACTGATGCAAAACGGCAAGGTGATCGCCTATGCCTCCAGACAACTCAAGGATTATGAGAAGAATTACCCTACTCATGACCTTGAGCTTGCAGCAGTAGTGTTCGCTCTCAAAATTTGGAGACATTACTTATATGGAGCTCAGTGCAGAGTGTATACAGATCATCAGAGTCTGAAGTACTTCTTCACTCAGAAGGATCTGAATATGCGACAGCGCAGATGGCTTGAGCTGGTCAAAGACTACGATATAGACATCCTCTACCATCCAGGGAAAGCCAATAAGGTAGCCGACGCACTTAGCAGAAAATCCAGTGCTACCTTATTATCTCTTACAGCCATGTCACCGCCCCTACAGAAGGAGATCGTAGATTTCGGTCTCGAACTCATCGTTGGACAGCTCTCTACTATGACCTTAGAGTCTACCTTGCTTGGTGATATTCAGTCAGCTCAGGAGCAGGACCCTGGAATTCAGAAAATCAAGCAAGGGCTAGCAGAATCAGAAAGTAGAGAATTCAGAGTGTCCGATAGCGGGGTGCTGTATTTCGGTGACAGACTCTGTGTTCCCGATCAGGAGGAGCTACGGAGACAGATGTTAGATGAGGCTCACAAGACTCCCTATGCGATGCATCCAGGTTCCACCAAAATGTACCAAGACCTGAAGAACAGTTTTTGGTGTCCCGGGATGAAGCGAGACATCGCCAGATATGTTAGCATCTGCCTCACCTGTCAGAGGGTCAAGGCAGAACATCAGCGACCAGGAGGAGTTCTGCAGCCTATACAGATTCTAGAGTGGAAGTGGGAGGATATCTCTATGGATTTCATAGTGGGACTGCCCAGAACCACGAATGGTTTTGACACCATCTGGGTAATAGTCGACAGGTTGACTAAATCAGCCCACTTCTTAGCTATCAAGATATCTTACTCCATGGAGAAGCTAGCTCAGTTGTATCTCCAGGAGATCGTCAGACTACATGGAGTCCCACAAACCATCATTTCAGACAGAGACAGCAGATTCACATCACACGTGTGTACAGTCACATGGGCACTAAGTTAAAGTTCAAGACAAGATTCCATCCCTCGACATGATGGTCGATGGAGAGTAAACCTGCATCAAGATATGCTCCGTGTGCCCTAGACTTCAAGGAAGTTGGTGCAAATATCCGAGCTAGCAGAATTTGCATACAACAACTATCGTCACTATCGGCATGGCACCTTACGAGGCTCTCTATGGGCGGAGGTGTAGATCTCCAACTTGGTATGAGAGTGGTGAATAGAAGGAACTAGAGCAGATAGATCTAGTCGCGAGATACCACAGCAGCCCATACAGATTCGGAGGATAGAGACATTCGAGCCGCCAAGAGCTATACGACACCCTTAGAGTTTTCAACAGGATACGGTGTTCCTCGAGTAGCTCCCATGAAGGAGTGATGCATTTTGGGAAGAAGGGCAAACTTAGTCCCGTATATGTGGGACCATCTCATCGCAGAAGAGTGGGCAAGGTAGCATATGAGCTAGAGCTACCCCAGGAAATGTCAGCTGTCCACAACGTATTTCATGTCTCTATGCTGAAGAAGCATACCCCAGATGCCACCCAGGTGATTGAGCCCCAGTCGGTACAGATCCGCGAAGACCTCAGCTACGATAGTCGGCCTATTCAGATAATAGACCGAGCAGTTAAGAAATTGCGGAACAAGGAAGTACCATTAGTCAAAGTCATTTGGCACAGTCACACAGCAAAAGAGGCAACTTGGGAGATAGAAGCCAGCATGAGATAGAAGTACCCAGAATTGTTCTAAGTTCGAGGACGAACTTTTTATAAGGTATGGGGGATTGTAACGCCCGAAAATTCTCAAACTTGCATTAGAATTATTTTATGATTTTTCTGGAATTTTTAGATATTTTTCCGGAATTTTCCGAGTAGCGGAAGTAGCAAAAATAATTAAAAAAATAAAATAGCTTAGGCGGGAATTGAACCCGAGACTTATGGTGTAAGGGATAATGCTAGTAACCGGTGAACCCAGCAGGGCCGTGCTGAAAGGAAAGGGAGACGATTTAATTTATATTAAAGTTGGGCCGGAATTACCACTTAATATAAATAGAAGGTTTAAGTGGGGTTTGAGTTATTTCTTATTTTTGGGTTCGGCAACTTCTCAACCCTCACCACCGAAACCTCACCGCCGCCTCTCCCTCTCCTCTTTCTCTCGGCCCCCCAGTCCCCAAGGTCCATAGGTTCATCTTCCGGCGACGACTCCAACACGAAAGAGGTTCTTCTCCGCGAGAGGAACGCAAAGACGTGAGCGGATCGTCGAGAAGGTCATCTCCACCGGAATTCGAGCGAATAGAATCGTAAGAAATTACGAACAGGAGGTAAGAAACCCCTCACCTGCAGTATAATAGCTACCGTTTGATTTCCTGTGCATTAGTTTAGTTATATGTGTATGTTTTCGACATATAGGGTCTTTTTAACCTTCCTCGCAGGTTTAGGGATTTAGTGAGTACCTTTAGATGGGCCGGACACGTCATTTCTCCTTCAGTTGGAGGTTTAGATGTTGTTGGGTGCCTAAGGGTAGTCTCCCTAATAGAGAGGGGAGTTAAAGCACACTAGGTGGTCGATTAAATAACTAGCTTAGGAAAAAATGCAACCTAGGTATTTTTATTAGCACAGTTGAATGCATTAGAAGCATCTAAATCAGTAAATCAGTTATCCTAGCTTATATGGGACTACGGTCCAATGGGTGGGCTCCCACAGTCGCCTCTAGGTTCAGATAACCTAGCTCTAGGTTCAGATAACCTAGAAATAGCTATTTAGAACAGTTTAGCTATACTCAGTATTTTACTTTTCAGTTGGCACTGTACTGGATTAGATATCCATTGGGCTGGGCTCCCATAGTCGGTCACTAGGTTTAGATAATCTAGTAGCTCTACTAAATTCGGGATTTGCAACCCCGGGTCTAGTTAGAGATGCACGCATAGCAAGTACAGTTGTCGGGCCCAAACAACAGCATGATTACTATTTTCACTTATCATGATATTAGCTTTCAAACTCTTAATCTAATCCAGTGATTATAGTTTAAGATCAGTTTTGACTTAGTTCAGTTTCAGTCAGTATCATGCTCCAGCTTAGCTTTTCCGTGTGAATATGCATGATAACTTTATGTGCAGTTGTTATACATGTTTGTATGTTCAGCTTTAGATATGCCATGATTTTATGCTTATATGCCATGCCATGCTTAGTTTATTCAGTATATCCAGCATAGGTTTTAAACAGCATGATTTAAAATCATATTTGCATCGTTGCATGTTTTTGTGAGGTAGATGGTTTCTTACTAAGCTTTTTAGCTTACAGATGCTACTTTTCTTATACTGCAGATAAAGGTAAAGGAAAAGTGGACAAGTGGAGGCTGGAGGTCAATGCAGATCAAGATGTGTGTGGCAGGAACTGGAATAAAAGACTCCAAGGGATTTTAGCAAGTTTTACTTAAGCATCAGAACTTTACAGTGTTTTGTTATTTGCACTCTAGTTGTTAATCACTATGAATTAGTTAGCTATGCACTCCATTATGCTTAGAACCCTTCTCTTATGATGTGAGAATGTTAGTTTCCATTGTTAGAGTGTTTCCTAGCCTTGTTAGAATTGTTGTGTAGGTTTTGGCACGCCAAAGTGCTGATATCAGAGTTTCTGACACGAAATCAGAAACCTCTGATCTGTCGGTAGACCGATCAGGGACCTGGTTTCTGCAAACAGAAACTTTCTGTTCGTATTCTGATCGATCCGTGGATCGATCAGGAGCTGGGGAAGCCTCTGATCGGTCGATAGACCGATCAGAGAGCTGGTTTCGGCCGACAGCCACACCTGGATCGGTCGCCGACCGATCCAGTTGGGAACAGAACGACCACAGCTCCGATCGATCCGTGGATCGATCGGCAGGTCTGTGGGTAGTTGGGAAGTTTAGTCCTAGTCCCTAGTTCAGTTGGGATGTCCAATTTCCCTCCTTAGCATGTGTATACCAGCAAAGAACCAGCAAAGAAGGTCTTTGGCCCTTTCTTACCAGTTGTATCCATCCTTAGTAGAGTAAAATTTTTAGTTAGCCCAGCTTTCCGCACAGTATAGTTTAGCATTATTGTGACGATCGGCCTTACAGCCAGTACCCAGAAGGTGGGTCGTTACAGAGTGGTATCAGAGCAGTGTTCCATACTTCCTACACACACATCAGTATTGTACCTACAGCTTCCAAGTAAGAATACCTCTACTTAATTTATGCTCCTTGTTTTGCTATTACAGTTCATGTTTATACGCCTACTTCTTGTTAGTAAGTGATAGTTTTTAAACACGATATCAGTAGTTATATAACTGTGATTACATTAGTTATGTTATGTTCTCTATGTCATTAGAAATGGCATGAGGACGCCCAGCTAGAAGGGCACTAGCTACTGAGTCCCAGCAAGAGGCAGGCAGTTCAGTGCCTCCTCCAGACCTTACAGCATAGTGGCTCAGTTACAGCAGGAAATAGCCACTTTAAAGGCTAATCGAGAATACCCCCACAGTCACCCCGGAACCGGATGACTTCGGTAGTCTTAGAGGTTCCACCAACCCAGCCTACAGCGCCAGCAGCTGAGCCAAGAAAGGAAGCCTATCCGATCCAGTGGCAGTGAGTCAAGAACTTCTCGTGCACTAGTGAACCATGGGATGCACATGCCTGGTTAAAACACCGGAGAGCACGATGGAGCTTCGGACTAGCCGTAACACGAGAAGGTGAAGTGTGTCTCCTTACGCCTGCGCACGCATGTGGTGGGAAAGGATCGGAACGAAGCGCCGAGTGAACCAGATGACATCGAGAAGGAGTTCTTCGAAGAGTTCTTTCACATATGGGTCACAAACCGCCACTACAACGAGTTCACGTTTCATCAAGGCAACCTTTCAGTTGAGGAAGCCGTGATGAAATTCAATAGGTTGGCTCGTCTATGCCCGCAGCTAGTCAGAAGGAACGAATCCGTTTGATGCTCAAGATGCCGAGGCCGGAGATAGCAGTGAACGTGGCGGTGGCATACATAGGCCACAAACTATAGAGGAGTTAGTGAGCGGTGCCTTGACCGCAGAGCATTACCATAAAGCGAAGCAAGTCTCCTCGAGTCCAAAGGCCAAGGAAACTCTCACACTCAAAAGCAAGAAGGCCACACTCTAACTGGAAAGGGAACTCCAAAAGCGAAATCGGAGTGACCAAAGGAGGACCATCTAGCAAGTTATCCAAAGTGTGCTACGTGGGAAATTCCACCCAGGGTTGCAAGGGCACACGAGGATGCTTTGAATGTGGACAAGAAGGGCACATGGCCAAGTAGTGCGAACAAGACCGGTCTTCCTCACCCACAGCAGATTCAGTAGCCAACTCAGTTATATTAGATGCGGGCCGCTCTAGAAGGTCCACTTATCGCCCGGGCAGATTAGAAGCCCCTCCATCTACGAATGCGAGGATCTACTCACTCACCGAGAGGACGTAGCCAATGCCTCGACAGTTGTCACAGGATTAGCATTTTCAAATATAGTGCTACTTCTATTTGATCGGGCAACCCATTCATATATAGCGGTGTTCTCCGAAAAATTAGAAATACCCTCGGAGGTACTCAGTGGTCGGTTTTTGACGGCACTACCTTGAGAGATCATTGCATCCACGCAGCTCGAGGCGGTCTTGGTCATTATAGCGACGGGAGCTCTTTTGTGATCGATCCTGCTGGAAATGACCGACTACGACGTCATCTTGGAATGGACTTCGATCGGATACGGTGCTTCCATAGAGTGCCGTAAACCGAAGCAGAAACACAGTTCGAGTACATCGGAGAACTAAAGAGAAAAGCCAGAAAATTTCTCTCAGCTATGAAGGCACAGAAGTTGATGGATTCGGGTTGTACGGGGTACCTAGCACATGTAGTCAATACCAGCCAAGACAAGGACCAACAGCTAGCAGGGGTCCGAGTTGTATGTGACTACCCTGCAGTCTTCCCTGAGGAGTTACCAGGCCTAGCACCAGTCAGGGAGATTGAATTTGAGATAGAGCTCTTCCCCGGCACCAATCCTATTTCCAAAGCGACATATCGCATGGCTCCAGCAGAACTGAAGGAACTTCAGGAGCAACTACAGGAGCTGCTTGACAAGGGCTTCATACGCCCTAGTCACTCACCATGGGGAGCGCCTGTGTTGTTCGTGAAGAAGAAGGATGGAAGCATGCGACTGTGCATAGACTACAGATCACTGAACCAAGTCACAATCAAGAACAGGTATCCCCTTCCCAGAATCGATGACCTGTGTTCTCTAAGATAGATCTCAGATCAGGTTATCACCAGGTGAAGGTTAAAGAAGGGGATATACCCAAGACAGCATTCAGAACCAGATACGGGCACTACGAGTTCGTAGTCATGCCCTTTGGCGTGACCAATGCTCCAGCTACATTCATGGATCTCATGAACAGAGTATTCAGGGAGTACCTAGATAAGTTGTTTATTGTGTTCATCGATGACATCCTTATCTACTCAGGAACTCAGGAAGAACACGCAGAGCACCTGAAACTAGTGTTGCAGACCCTTCAGCAGAACCAGCTATACACCAAGTTCATGAAATGTGAATTTTGGCTAGATCAGGTGTCCTTCCTGGGTCACATCATCTCCAAGGATAGTATTATGGTAGATCCCAGCAAGATAGAAGCAGTAAGTAACTGGAAGAGACCTAAGAACGCCAGCAAAATCAGGAGCTTTCTGGGATTAGCAGGATACTACAGAAAGTTTGTAGAGGACTTCTCAAGGATAGCCTCCCCACTGACAGCTCTTACCAGAAAGAACAGGAAATTTCAGTGGACAGAGGACTGTGAGAACAGCTTCAGCGAGCTAAAAAGGAGATTGACCAGTGCTCCTATTTTGGCTCTACCAGACAACACCAGTAGCTTTGACATCTATAGTGATGCCTCTAAGTTGGGACTAGGAGCAGTACTAATGCAAAACGGCAAGGTGATCGCCTATGCCTCCAGACAACTCAAGGATTATGAGAAGAATTACCCTACTCATGACCTTGAGCTTGCAGTAGTAGTGTTCGCTCTCAAAATTTGGAGACATTACTTATATGGACTCAGTGCAGAGTGTATACAGATCATCAGAGTCTGAAGTACTTCTTCACTCAGAAGGATCTGAATATGCGACAGCGCAGATGGCTTGAGCTGGTCAAAGACTACGATATAGACATCCTCTACCATCCAGGGAAAGCCAATAAGGTAGCCGACGCACTTAGCAGAAAATCCAGTGCTACCTTATTATCTCTTACAGCCATGTCACCGCCCCTACAGAGGGAGATCGTAGATTTCGGTCTCGAACTCATCGTTGGACAGCTCTCTACTATGACCTTAGAGTCTACCTTGCTTGGTGATATTCAGTCAGCTCAGGAGCAGGACCCTGGAATTCAGAAAATCAAGCAAGGGCTAGCAGAATCAGAAAGTAGAGAATTCAGAGTGTCCGATAGTGGGGTGTTGTATTTCGGTGACAGACTCTGTGTTCCCGATCAGGAGGAGCTACGGAGACAGATGTTAGATGAGGCTCACAAGACTCCCTATGCGATGCATCCAGGTTCCACCAAAATGTACTAAGACCTGAAGAACCGTTTTTGGTGGCCCGGGAAGAAGAGAGACATCGCCAGATATGTTAGCATCTGCCTCACCTGTCAGAGGGTCAAGGCAGAACATCAGCGACCAGGAGGAGTTCTGCAGCCTATACAGATTCCAGAGTGGAAGTGGGAGGATATCTCTGTGGATTTCATAGTGGGACTGCCCAGAACCACGAATGGTTTTGACGCCATCTGGGTAATAGTCGACAGGTTGACTAAATCAGCCCACTTCTTAGCTATCAAGATATCTTACTCCATGGAGAAGCTAGCTCAGTTGTATCTCCAGGAGATCGTCAGACTACATGGAGTCCCACAAACCATCATTTCAGACAGAGACAGCAGATTCACATCACACTTCTGGGAGTGTGTACAGTCAGCGTTGGGCACTAAGTTAAAGTTCAGCACAGCATTCCATCCTCAGACAGATGGTCAGACGGAGAGAGTAAACTAGGTACTCGAAGATATGCTCCGAGCGTGTGCCCAAGACTTCAAGGGAAGTTGGTGCAAATATCTGAGCTTAGCAGAATTTGCATACAACAACAGCTATCAGGCCACTATCGGCATGGCACCTTACGAGGCTCTCTATGGGCGGAGGTGTAGATCTCCAATCTGTTGGTATGAGAGTGGTGAACAGAAGGAACTAGAGCTTCAGATAGATCTAGTCGCAGATACCACAGCAGCCATACAGCAGATCCGCCAGAGGATAGAGACAGCTCAGAGCCGCCAGAAGAGCTATGCTGATACGCGGCGCAGACCCTTAGAGTTTTCAGTTAGGGATACAGTGTTCCTCAGAGTAGCTCCCATGAAGGGAGTCATGCGTTTTGGGAAGAAGGGGAAACTTAGTTCCAGATATGTGGGACCATACCTTATCAGCAGAAGAGTGGGCAAGGTAGCATATGAGCTAGAGCTACCCCAGGAAATGTCAGCTGTCCACAACGTATTTCATGTCTCTATGCTGAAGAAGCATACCCCAGATGCCACCCAGGTGATTGAGCCCCAGTCGGTACAGATCCGCGAAGACCTCAGCTATGATAGTCGGCCTATTCAGATAATAGACCGAGCAGTTAAGAAATTGTGGAACAAGGAAGTACCATTAGTCAAAGTCATTTGGCACAGTCACACAGCAGAAGAGGCAACTTGGGAGACAGAAGCCAGCATGAGACAGAAGTACCCAGAATTGTTCTAAGTTCGAGGACGAACTTTTTATAAGGTATGGGGGATTGTAAAATTCTCAAACTTGCATTAGAATTATTTTATGATTTTTCTGGAATTTTTAGATATTTTTCCGGAATTTTCCAAGTAGCGGAAGTAGCAAAAATAATTAAAAAAATAAAATAGCTTAGGCGGGAATCGAACCCGAGACCTATGGTGTAAGGGATAATGCTAGTAACCGGTGAACCCAGCAGGGACGTGCTGAAAGGAAAGGGAGACGATTTAATTTATATTAGAGTTGGGCCCGAATTACCACTTAATATAAATAGAAGGTTTAAGTGGGGTTTGGGTTATTTCTTATTTTTGGGTTCGACAACTTCTCAACCCTCACCACCGAAACCTCACCGCCGCCTCTCCCTCTCCTCTTTCTCTCGGCGCCCCAGCCCCCAAGGTCCATAGGTTCATCTTCCGGCGACGACTCCAACACGAAAGAGGTTCTTCTCCGCGAGAGGAACGCAAAGTCGTGAGCGGATCGTCGAGAAGGTCATCTCCACCGGAATTCGAGCGAATAGAATCGTAAGAAATTACGAACAGGAGGTAAGAAACCCCTCACCTGCAGTATAATAGCTACCGTTTGATTTCCTGTGCATTAGTTTAGTTATATGTGTATGTTTTCGACATATAGGGTGTTTTTAACCTTCCTCGCAGGTTTAGGGATTTAGTGAGTACCTTTAGATGGGCCGGACACGTCATTTCTCCTTCAGTTGGAGGTTTAGATGCTGTTGGGTGCCTAAGGGTAGTCTCCCTAATAGTGAGGGGAGTTAAAGCACACTAGGTGGTCGATTAAATAACTAGCTTAGGAAAAAATACAACCTAGGTATTTTTATTAGCACAGTTGAATGCATTAGAAGCATCTAAATCAGTAAATCAGTTATCCTAGCTTATATGGGACTACGGTTCAATGGGTGGGCTCCCACAGTCGCCTCTAGGTTCAGATAACCTAGCTCTAGGTTCAGATAACCTAGAAATAGCTATTTAGAACAGTTTAGCTATACTCAGTATTTTACTTTTCAGTTGGCACTGTACTGGATTAGATATCCATTGGGATGGGCTCCCATAGTCGGTCACTAGGTATAGATAACCTAGTAGCTCTACTAAATTCGGGATTTGCAATCCCGGGTCTAGTTAGAGATGCACGCATAGCAAATACAGTTGTCGGGCCCAAACAGCAGCATGATTACTATTTTCACTTATTATGATATTAGCTTTCAAACTCTTAATCTAATCCAGTGATTATAGTTTAAGATCAGTTTTGGCTTAGTTCAGTTTCAGTCAGTATCATGCTCCAGCTTAGCTTTTCCGTGTGAATATGCATGATAACTTTATGTGCAGTTGTTATACATGTTTGTATGTTTTGCTTTAGATATGCCATGATTGTATGCTTATATGTCATGCCATGCTTAGTTTATTCAGTATATCCAGCATAGGTTTTAAACAGCATGATTTAAAATCATATTTGCATCGTTGCATGTTTTTGTGAGGTAGATGGTTTCTTACTAAGCTTTTTAACTTACAGATGCTACTTTTCTTATACTGCAGATAAAGGTAAAGGAAAAGTGGACCAGTAGCGGAGGCTGGAGGTCAATGCAGATCAAGATGTGTGTGGCAGGAACTGGAATAAAAGATTCTAAGGGATTTTAGCAAGTTTTACTTAAGCATCAGAACTCTACAGTATTTTGTTATTTGCACTCTAGTTGTTAATCACTATGAATTAGTTCGCTATGCACTCTATTATGCTTAGAACCCTTCTCTTATGTTGTGAGGATGTTAGTTTCCATTATTAGAGTGTTTCCTAGCTTTATTAGAACTGTTGTGTGAGGGTTTGGCACGCCAAAGTGCTGAAATCAGAGTCCCCGAACGAAATCAGAACTCTGATCGGTCTCCAGACCGATCAGAGCCTGGGCAGTGCCACTGGATCGGTCAGCCGACCGATCCAGATAGATACAGTTGTAGGATCGAAAAGAATTTAGATATCTCCACAATGACATGATATTGTCCACTTTGGGCCTAAGCCCTCATGGTTTTGCTCTTGGGCTCTACCCAAAAGGCCTCATGCCAATAGAGATATCTTTTTCTTATAAACCCATGATCTTTTCCATGTGTTTTCAATATGGGACTATGTTTGCAATCTTGCAACCCCAACAATCCCCCCCTCAAACAAAGGACCATGGGCTTCCCACGTCCGATCCTCGACCCACCAGGTCTTCCTGCCCCTCGGTCTACTCGACCTACTAGGACTTCCTTGCCTAGCCGCAACTAGGACTTCCTGCCCCTCGGTCCACCCGACCTACTAGGACTTCCTGCCTGGTGTCTGGTCCTCTTGATCCGAACATAGGAGCCCCCACTTTCTTTGTTCGAGGTCAATATTGTACGCACATGGTTCAATCAGACCATAGCTCTTGTGCACAGTCGGCGGTTAAACCTTCTGGCAGTCCAGGCTCTGATACCAATTGTAGGATCGAAAAGAATTTAGATATCTCCACAATGACATGATATTGTCCACTTTGGGCCTAAGCCCTCATGGTTTTGCTCTTGGGCTCTACCCAAAAGGCCTCATGCCAATAGAGATATCTTTTTCTTATAAACCCATGATCTTTTCCATGTGTTTTCAATATGGGACTATGTTTGCAACCTTGCAACCCCAACAACAGTATGCTACTGTATCCTCCTGGATCGGTCAGCCGACCGATCCAGCACGATACAGTAGCGTTCCAGGAGAGCTTCAGGTGCCTGGATCGGTCAGTCGACCGATCCAGACATACCTGGATCGGTCTGACCGACCGATCCAGCCACACCTGGATCGGTCAGTAGACCGATCCAGTTGGGAACAGAACGACCGCAGCTCCGATCGATCCGTGGATCGATCGGCAGGTCTGTGGGTAGTTGGGAAGTTTAGTCCTAGTCCCTAGTTCAGTTGGGATGTCCAATTTCCCTCCTTAGCATGTGTATACCAGCAAAGAACCAGCAAAGAAGGTCTTTGGCCCTTTCTTACCAGTTGTATCCGTCCTTAGTAGAGTAAAATTTTTAGTTAGCCCAGCTTTCCGCACAGTATAGTTTAGCATTATTGTGACGATCGACCTTACAGCCAGTACCCAGAAGGTGGGTCGTTACAACTATAAATACAACCTTGGTCCAGAAGCTTTTATAACAACAAGTAATTCTTGCATTCAACACTTGTGCACTTCCTTGTTAGTTTAGCTTCTTTCTTTTTATGCTTTCACTGCTGTAAGAGGCTTCTCCGCCTGAAGGAGATCTTTTAGTGTACGATTCATTCCTTTGATTAACAACCTCCCCGGTTATAACCAAGTCAAGTCTGTGAGCCTCTTCTTTTTTTATTTATTGCTTTCTTTATTTAATTATATGCAAGTGTTTAAGTTATAAGTTTGAGAAGGGTGTTTTGTGTTTGTGTTTTTTAAGGGCTATTCAACCCCCCTTCTAGTCGGCCAACACGGTCCAACAAGTGGTATCATAGTCAGGATGCTTCAGGAGGACTAATCGCCTATCGAAGCACCGAATCAATGGCCGGACCAAGCATATACCCGCCGAAGTTCAAAGGGGAATTTACTAGCTGGAAAAAGCGAATGCAGATATTTTTTAAAACAGACTTTGAGTCCACATCATCGCTGCTAACAAGGAGAGAAGGATGTACTTGCGGTGCGAGAGAGATAAGGGCGAGAAAATAGCGAGCCGATGGTCAGATCTTAGGATAGTTAGCGGGCGACTTCTCTAAATACTTTCAATCTTTCTTTGTCTTCTAATTTTAAGAATGCAGGAGGTGTTTCAGACACTAAATCTAGTTTTTTTATTATTTAAAAAATATTGTTCTAATATTTTTTTGTCATTTGATTTTACATTTTGATTCTTTAAATTGAGAATTTTTATACAAATGCACAAAATTACCAATGAGTAAATAAATAAGTAATTTTAATTAAAATTTAACGTGACAAAAAGTGTTATAATTTAAAACTAGAAAATATAATAGGTAATTAATTATGATAGTAATTTAGGTTATTAGGCTCGACAGAGAATGGTTGGTAGCCCATTTAATTGTTGCGTCATGCTGATGACTCATAGTATGGGCATTTGGTTTAGTGAACCTATCTTAAGATTTTTTTTAAAAAGAAAAATGTTTTTTTTAAAAAAATATTAATTATTTGTTGAAACCATGATTAAATCGAGCCAGAGATAATATTTAAAAATCATAGATTGAATTTTATGTAACGTTTGATATCATAATAAACAACCACAAATCAATTGGTTCAATTTTAAAATGCTTAAATAGTAGGTAGATGCAGCCCTTGAAGAAAACTCTTGATCATCTCCAGAGCTCGAGCTGGCTGATAACTTGGAACTTCATGTCCGGCTCCTCGAATAGTGGTAAATGTCAAATTGTGATCATACACCACAGTATATCCCCCAACCTACATATTCATAATAAAAATCATCAAAATTAATGTCATTTGTTCTACTAATCATCACCATCATTAGAGCAACGAAGGGTATCATAGAGGAAAACTTGCCATCAATGTAAACATTTTCAATAACTTGTAGATTTGAGGATAATTAACTATATATCTTATGAAAAGATTTAAAACGACACAATTGTTTACCTCACTGTTAAGCATCCAAGCTCTCCATGGAGCCTTCACTTTAAGCTTTAGCTTCTTGAGAGAGTATCTTGTGGAAGTAACAGGAACTACTCCATCAAAGTCACCGCTGCACAAACCCAAGCAACGCTTAGTTAGGGACAAAAATTGATCGAAAACCCCTTCACTCGCAATCTAATGAATGGTATCTTTGTCATATGACATATGTTATGCAGAAATCTTAAAGCTATCATACTTGCAAAATTGATATATCTATATATGTTATTTTTACTTACACAATGTGTATAAGGACCACAAAATTTATACACCTATCTAATTGAAAGTATTGAAATGGAAAGCTGATTCACACCCTATGATATGATGAAGACATCTAATGATTTTTTTACCTGTATTTTAAAACCCTATTCCCATTAGATAATAATTCGTGAATAATTGGTAACATTGTGGGAGGCTGATCTGACCAACTAGGTATCACTTGGCTGCATGGAGACAAATATAAATAAATGAATTGAATTTTCATTATTTTGTTTAAAAGAAAAATAAAATTATCAAATGGCGTATTCTATGTATGAGATATGTATATACCTACAACCAGACCATGTGTAATTGAGCTTTGTGATATTGGCATGTAGAGCTTTCTGTACCTCAAGATTGTTAAGGTATGCCTCCACGTAATTAGAAGTACAAGGATCAAAATTCTCAATCTGCATTAGAATTTAAGTATAACATTGCAATATGTTAGTTAGTTCTATTCACAATTGATATGATTGAGTGAAAATTCTCAATCTGCATCAGAATTTAAGTATGGCATTTCAATCTAGGCAAATTCCAATCCAACAAGACTGCGATGAACTCTGATTCTTGAGTTAATAGGTCAAATCGATTCGATCTAAATTGGCTCTAAAAATACCAGGAAAATGGGGATAATTAAATGTAAAGATGTTCAGAAGAGACAAACCGAGGGCAATTTTGGAGTCGCCGTCACGCCCTACGAGAAGCACGTCGGTCGCCTCGATGCCTTTGATTGATTTCGGGATTCATTGCTTACCGCGATGCCTTTGAGGTTGATGAGGCGATCTTTGTGGTTGAGTATGGCGTGGGCGAGCTGGGGGACGTAGTGGCCGGCGTAGCTCTCGCCGGTGATGAAGAAGTCCCTCCCCTTATACTCCGGGAACCGCTCGAACCAGTTGACGAGGAAAACCAGCGCGTCGGTCGCCGTCCTACGGTCTCCACTCCTAGCGTAGTCCGACGTGGTGTTGGAGTAGGAGAAGACGACGCCGGCAGGGCTCTCTAGGAACAAGACATTCGCCACTGCATTTCACAATGCACGTCAGTCGTTCGGGGTAATGCCAAAGCAGAAACCTTTTTTCACTCTACTCCCTAAGCTCTAGGAAATAACATATGTTGATGTATATATATATAGATATATATGTTGATGATGATGACGACGACATGTGATCCTAACCTTCGTTCCAAGCGTAGGGATTCCTGTACAGAGTTTTGCCGTCGCTCATGACCCGAAACGGCCCGAGCTCCTCCATGGCGCCGTACCCCAGTGACGAACACCCTGGCCCTGCACCCACCCACGCCACAACAATCACCACTCTATCGATCGAAAAGCAACGTCATTTTCTAATATTTTCCGTACCTCCATTGAGCCAGAGCACAATAGGATTCGACCCGCTGTTCTTGGCAGCCTCGACAAAGTAGTAAAACAAAGCCCGTCCGTTGGCTCTGTCGACTGTGACATACCCAGCGTACTGATCGAAATTCACCCCTTCCGGCTGGCCAGGTAGCCGAACAACCTTTTCCCCCTCCTTCAGCCTGCTATTGTCGTAGACCTTCGACTTCTGGCCGGATACCGAAAGAAGACTGCTCGCCCATGAAGAAGAAGAAGAAGATGAAGAAGAAGACCTCCTTGCTCCGTTGTTAAAGTAGAACTTGTTCAGTGCATCTCTCTGCCTCACCGCGCCGAAAGCCACGCAGTGTAAGAAACAGAGGAGGAGGAGGAGGAGGAAGAAGAGACAAATGAAACTTGGCTTCATTGTTTGATTGGCAATGAGGAATGGAATGGAATAGAATCTTATTTATGGGATGAATCATTGGATAATTATGGGATGAATCTTATTTATGGGATTGATTCTTGTTGCTGCCGGCGGAGATTGATGTGTTTGCTTTGTTTGGCAATGGACTCTGTAAAAGGAAAACGAATGATTAATTTTGAATAAACATTTTCAAAATTAAAAGAATTTTTAAAAAGATTCCATTGTTTTTTCAATATTTATACATTGAAATAACGTATGGTAAATAGTAATTAAAAGATCTTAGAGTGGAAACATGCATAATTAATAATGAGTTCCCATGTATATTCATATTTTATTTAAATCTAATTTATTTTTTCCTTAATTTTTATCAACTTTTACTACTCACTGAATTATTCAATCATTTATCATAATAATTAAATCTAATTAATTTTAGCTCTTCCTGTGAATCACATATATAATGATCGAATTAGTTTTAGCTTGATTATTAACTAATTAAATTAAGTGAGGTTAAATTAACAATGAATTTTAATTTTATTTAGTTATGGTTAAATTATTTGATTTTAAATTTGATTTCGAATTAACTAAAATGTTAAGTTAAGTATGGATTAACTGGTTATGGATGGATTAATTAAGATTAGATGTATTAGTTCAAGATTAATTAAGTGTAAGTCAGAATTATTTAAGTTAGAGTAAATTAGTACTTAAGTTTAAGATTTACAATTATTACTCAAATTTTGGTATATTAAGTGTAATTATGAACTGTTTAATTGAATTAGCGGTTAATTTATCAAGTTTGATTTGAATTAATATTCTTAGTTAAATTAAGATTTATTCATTAATTAAGTATGAATTAAATTGTTTAGTTAACTTTCAATTAAATTGAAATTTGAATTAATTGATTTAAATTAATTATGGATTAGGTTAAATTAAACTTATATTAATCAGATTAATTAAGGTTTATTACATTGATTAATAATTAAGTTTTTAGGTTTTAAAGAAAATAAAAATCTTTTAATTAATTGAATTAATTGTTTAAGTTTTAATTAAATTGATTAAGATTACTTAAGTTTTAATAGTGTTAAATTTATTAAAGTTATAGTTAAGTTAATTTAAGGTTGACATTTAAGGTTTAATTTTGGAGTCATTTAGGTGTGTTTAAGATAGGATTATGTTAGGTTTAAGTTAAAAATTAAAATTATGAATTTAGTTTTAATTGGATTTAATTAGATAAAATTCAAAATAAGTCAAATTTTGAATTAGTTAATTTAGTTAGTTAGTTTAGGATTAATTAAGTTGATTATGTTTTTAGGTTATAAAGAAAATTAAATACTTTTAATTAATTGAATTAATTGTTTAAGTTTTAATTAAATTTATTAAGATTATGTTTAAATTTAAATCTTACATCCATCTCATCCGTTTCTAGCTTTTCAAACAAACAACCTTATATATTCTGTGAGATGATTATTAATTTTATTTTTGTACATTTAATTTGAATTTTTAGAATTGATTGACATTTAAGTCAGATTTAAATTTAACAATTTGTCGGTTAAGTGCATATTTCCAAATAAGCTTCTAGGTAGTGGCGATGCACAAGCGCCTTCTTGAGTATCGAAGCAACGACCATTTCCAAAGAAATTATACACTTAACTTTTCTCTTGAGAAACTTTGATATAACTAGTCTAGGATTTGATGAGGTAGCTTCGGTTAGTTTCACTTAGTTAAGTAAACCAAGTAGGGTACTTCTTATCCCACTTGACTCTCTAAACCAAGCTTTGCCAACGTATTATCTGTAGGACCGTTAGATTCGATAGAGGGGGGGGGGGGGTGAATATCGATTCGAAAAACAAGAGTATAAACGCAGCGGAAAAGTAAATGAACACAGTTATTTTTTACTTCGTTCGGAGCCTGTGACGACTTCTACTTGAAGGCCCGTGGTCCTTGACCACTTTCGTTGGGCAATTCACTAGCAGTTCGAAATAATGATTACAAAAAATAGTACAATGAATGCTAATGAAAATGAAAAGCAAATACCGACAATAAAGACAAGAAAGGAGCGTAGTGTCGGAGCTTTGTTAGCGTCGCAGAAGTGCAGAGCAGTGGAAGACTTTTCTTTTCGTTGTTGTTCTGAAGCTCTCCTCTGACCCTTCTTTTATATGAGGCTCGGGGCGCCCTGGATTCCTTCCGGGCGCCCTGGTGAGACGTGGCAAGTCCAACCAGCGAGCTCCACGTGGCGACGTGCGATCAGGATGAAATTTCCCTCCCGGGCGCCCGGACCCTGTTTTCCCGCAGAATCCGTCCTGCAAGACAAACGTTAGTCCGGAGGCAAATTTACCCTGCAGTAAAGATTGTTAGCATAGTTTTATAGATAAGCAAAGTATGACCTAGATTTCGTCTTTCCGAGACCGGAATCTAGTCATGATCTCGACTTAGATATCCGAAATGGATCTAAGCCGGATCGACGCCTAATGTTCCCTTCCCGGGAACGCGTCCTCGCAGTCACTCCCCTCCAGTGACTTACCTTACTTACCTGCAGACGTCCGGTCAGCCCTTCGACCCGTCTGGACTTCTTGCCAAGCGTCCGGTCAGCCCGTCGACCCGCTTGGACTTCTCGCCAGCTATCCGGTCAGCCCGTCGACCTAGCTGGACTTCTCGCCAAGCGTCCGGTCAGCCCGTCGACCCGCTTGGACTTCTCGCCAGCTATCCGGTCAGCCCGTCGACCTAGCTGGACTTTTCCTGCACACTCGATCAAAGTGTTAGATAACAACAAAACTAACTTAACCTATTTGTCATTCATCAAAACCTGGGTTAAATCGTTAGTGCTAACCGCACCAACAATCTCCCCCTTTTTGATGGAATGACAACCTGGTTAAGTTAGTGAAAACATATGCACGAAACAACATGCATTTAAGTGGTTTTTAAGTTAGTCTGTATTTTCAAATTGGTTTATCTAACTTAACCACCTAACCCTCCTCCCCCTTTGGCATTCATCAAAAAAATGAACAAAGGTAAATAACCATAGTGAAGAGTTACTGTAATAGGTAATCAAATTTTGAAAGATAGCTAAGTTTGGTTCAAAATTTGAAAGATAAAAGTAAAATTTTGAACACCAAGTTAAAAAATAGTCAAGTTGACTTGGGGTAGACAAGTTGAGTTTTGAAAAGTATAAATTTAAAGTTAATCAAGTTTAACTTTTCAAGCGTGTAAAAATTTTCAAATCAGGTTTTTCAAATTTACTTTTCATGTTTAAGTAACATTTGCTTTTCAAAAAGGTAAACTTTCAACTTCGATTTTTCAAAACAAAGAAAAAATTAAACAAGTAAGAATAATTTTTCAAGAAATAAAATTTTTGCCAAAATAAATTTTTAAGGCTAATTTGATAAAAGCTAAGTTTGGAAAGTTGAATTTTCAAGTATATGTTACAAAACTGAATAAGTTTAAATTTGCAATATTCAACTTTTAAAATCAGGTTTAAAAATTAGGTGGGATTAAACTTAGTTAAATTTAACTTTTTGAAAACTGGTGTTTTAAAAATAAGTTAGTTTTAAAATAGATGTAAAAAAGCATTTTTCAAGCACACAAAATTTTAATTAATTTCTCCCCCTGAACTTGATACTTAAAATTTTGAAAATATTTGCTAAAAATATTCAAAGTAATTTTTTTTTTTAAATGAGGTAGAATTTTCTAGAGAGATTTTAAAGAGAAGATTAAAAAATAATGCTTAAGGAGATAATTAAAAAATAAACCTCCCCTTGAATTTGATATTCCTTTAATTTATTAATCCTCCTTATTTATTAATTTTTCTAGGGGATTTAAAAGAAATTGAACCTCCCCCTGAATTGGTTACTCCCCTTAATTTAATATCTCCCCTTTAATACTAAGGTTTGGTTGTGTTAAATTTCAAAGCTCTAACACATTTGTCTAATTTAGTAATACATATATTATTATTATTAAAAAAAATTTTAAAGGGATTTCTAAAACAACATTTAAAAGGAATTTAAAATGATTTTTATAATATGTATTATGTCAATTAACATATGTTTGATTCAGTTTTGATTTTAGATTTAAATTAATATTAGTGGTTAATTTAAGTTTAAGTTAAAAATTTGAATTTTAATTGTAATTTCAATATTAAGTTTTAATTTAAGATTTAATTTTTAGTTAAGTTAAATTAAGTTGAAAAGTAATGTTAAATTAAGTTTTAATGAGTTTTAATTTAAGATCTAATTTTCAGTTAAGTTAAATTAAAAAATAATTTTAAGGTTAAAATGATGTTTAAGATTGAAAATGAGTTTAAAGTCAAAATAATAATTTTTAAAGTGAAAATAGTCTATAGAAATAATTTATTATTATTACTATTTTTTTTTTAAGTTAAAAGAATTTTATTATAGTGAAAAAATAAGAAGAATTTTTCAAAATGATATATAATTTTTTTTTTAAAATAGTTTTAAAATGATTTTTAAAAGTTTTTTAAAATAATTTTTGAAATAATTTTTAAGTTAAAATAATTTTAAAAATACAATTTTATATTAAAATAATTTTAAGTTAAAATAATTATTAAGTTAAAATAGTTTTTAAGTTAAAATAATTTTTATGTTAAAATAATTTTTAAAATAACAATAATTTTTAAAAGGTTTTAAAAGAATTTTTTAAAATAATTTTTAAAGTTTTTAAAATGATTTTTAAAAGAGTTTTTTTTTTTTTTAAAATAGTTTTTTAAAATAATTTTTATAAGAATTTTTTTTTTTAAGTTTTTTTTTTAAAATGATTTTTAAAAGAGTTTTTAAAATAATTTTTACAATGTTTTAAAATAATTTTTTAAAATTTTTTTAACATGATTTTTTAAAAGAGTTTTTAAAAATAATTTTTAAAATTGTTTTAAAATAATTTTTAAAAGAATTTTTTAAAGTTTTTAAATGATTTTTAAAAGAGTTTTTTAAATAATTTTTAAAAATATTTTAAAATAATTTTTAAAAGAATTTTTTTAAGTTTTTAAAATGATTTTTAAAAGAGTTTTTAAAATAATTTTTAGAAATGTTTTAAAATAATTTTTAAAAGATTTTTTTTTTTAAAGTTTAAAATGATTTTTAAAAGAGTTTTTAAAAGAATTTTTTAAAGTTTAAAATGATTTTTAAAAGAGTTTTAAAATAATTTTTAAAAATGTTTTAAAATAATTTTTAAAAGAATTTTTGAAAGTTTAAAATGATTTTTTAAAGAGTTTTTAAAATAATTATTAAAATGGTTTTTAAAGAATTTTTAAAATAGTTTAAAAAGAATTTTTAAAATAGTTTTTTAAATAATTTTTAAAATAGTTTTTCTTTTTTTTTTTAAATAATTTTTAAAATAGTTTTTAAATAATAGATTTTAAAGAATTTTTAAAAATAGATTTAAAAGAATTTTTAAAATAATTTTTAAAAATAGTTTTTAAAGAATTTTTAAAATAGTTTTTAAAGAATTTTTTAAATAGTTTTTAACGAATTTTTAAAATAGTTTTTAAAGAATTTTTAAAATAATTTTTTAAAGAATTTTTAAAATAGTTTTTAAAGAATTTTTAAAAATAGTTTTTAAAGAATTTTTAAAATAGTTTTTTAAAGAATTTTTAAAAATAGTTTTTAAAGAATTTTAAAAATAGTTTTTAAAGAATTTTAAAATAGATTTTAAAGAATTTTTAAAATAGTTTTTAAAGAATTTTTAAAAATAGTTTTTTAAAGAATTTTTAAAATAGTTTTTTTTTTTAAAGAATTTTTAAAAATAGTTTTTAAAGAATTTTTAAAATAGTTTTTTAAAGAATTTTTAAAAATAGTTTTTAAAGAATTTTTAAAATAGTTTTTAAAGAATTTTTAAAATAGATTTTAAAGAATTTTTAAAATAGTTTTTAAAGAATTTTTAAAAATAGTTTTTTAAAGAATTTTTAAAATAATTTTTAACGAATTTTTAAAATGGCTTTTAAAGAATTTTTAAAATGGTTTTTAATGTTAATATAATTTGAATTTGAAATTCAATTTGAAATTCGAAATTTAATTTTAATTAATTTTAATTTAATTTGAAATTTGAAAATTAATTTTAATTTAATTTGAAATTTGAAAATTAATTTTAATTTAATTTGAAATTCGAAATTTAATTTTAATTAAATTTAATTTAATTTGAAATTTGAAAATTAATTTTAATTTGAAAATTATTTAATTTAATCCTTATTCATCTCACCCGATCTTGATTATCAATCAGGGAATCATATAATTTTGTGAGATGAATTAGATTTAATTACAGAGTTTGATTTAACTTGTGTTAGATTCAGGTTTAGCTTTGGTCTCAACAAATAGGCATTCTTCGGATAAACTTCTAAGCTTGGTGAGTCACCTGGACATCATTAGAAGTAACCAACCCTTCGAGGTTTTCCGAATAGTCCTATCCACGGAACTTAGTACTAAACCTTGGTCTACCTAGTTAGGATCCGTAAGGGGTAGCTTCGGTCAGTTCCACTTGGCCAAATGCACCAGATCGAAGCCATATCTTTCTAGACATGCGATGCTCAAGCTTCCCCAACGTACTATCATCCAAAACTTCACCAGTACTACTTGTCAAGTTAAACTTTTGTCCCTGTTTATTCTATTCCTAACTACCCTGCCAGGTAGGTTGGTTGGGGTTACCCTTTTCGGGTAGGTTGGTTAGGGTTACCCTGTCGGGTAGGTTAGTTTTGGAGGTGCCAGCTATTCTGGAGCCTCCCCTGAATTATTGGCCATAAATTTAGTTTTTAGTTCTGGGTTTATTATAGTTAAGTTTTGGTTAAAATTTAATGTTTAATTTGTAATTTAGATTAAAGTTTTTAATTTTGAATTAATTAAATTAGTCAAATTATCTTTCTTTAAGAGAATGTATTTAAAATTTTCTTTCATTTTCACTTTTATTAGGTTAATTGAATTATTTTTCTTTAATAGCTTATTTTTAAAGTTTAAGTTTTTATTCATTTTTAAATTTGAATTAATTAAATTTTTTGAATTATATTTCCTTAAAGGTTTATCTTTTAACCTTTTATTAATTGTTAATTTTGAATTTTTCAGATTATCTTTATTTAATATGTTATTCTTAACATTTAATTTTAATTTTGTTAAATTTAGTTTTGATTTTATCAGTGTTTGATTTTATTCTTATATTTTCTTTATTTTTTAAGTTGATATAATTAGTGGAATTTATTAGATTATTCTTATCGTTAAAATTTAATTTTTTATTAATTAAATTATCTTGGATTTGGATAGGATTTTCTAGATTAATATTGTCTAGATTATTAAATAATTTATTAATTTTATCTAGATCAATATTCACCTTGTCCTCTCTATCATTTGAGTTTTCAGATTTGTTTAGGTTCAAGTTTGAATTTTTTAAATTAATTGGATTTGTTTTATCAGATAATATCTTAGGGGTATTTTTGTAATTATTGTCAACTACATTGTTTTCACATATATTTTCAGAAATAACCAGATCAATGCTCATATTTTCTAAACTACTATTAGCAGGGGTATTTTGGTAAATATCACAAACCTTGAGCGCAACCCCTAATTCAGTAGGCTTTTCGATTGGATCTAACCCGAGTTCAGATTCGATTTTTACTTGATCCTCAAGCTTCATCGGCTCCTCGTGAAGTTTGATAAATTGGGTCCAAAGCTCATGTGCATCTTTGTACTTTTTTACTCTGCATAAAACATTGTTAGGTAAAACATTACAAATGATTTTACTTACATTTGTATTTAGTTCTGAGTTCTGAGAAGGTTTTCTCAATATCAGCCAATAATCAAAGTTTACGCTTCCTAAGAAGCATTCCATTAATCGCTTCCAATAGTTGAAATCTTGATCGTATGGTGGTGGTTCGTGGGGGTTCCGTCCTTCTTGAAGAGTCATTATTCTTGCACACAGAGAAACAGAAAAAAAATCCCAAGACTTGGTCTTGGATTAGCAGTGCTGAAAAAATAATATTTCACTATTTTCAAAAAAAATAATAAAATATTATTAAAATATTAATAAAAAATATTATTCCAAAATTTTGAAAATGTAATAGTTTATCAATACTAAGCAATTGTGAAAAGATGATGATGTGTTTTTCAAAAACAATTTTGGAGGGAAAAAACGAAAGGCGTACCTGCTCTGACTGGTGGTTGCACCAAATCAGAGCGGTACCTGCTCTGATACCACTTGTAGGACCGTTAGATTCGATAGAGGGGGGGTGAATATCGATTCGAAAAACAAGAGTATAAACGCAGCGGAAAAGTAAATGAACACAGTTATTTTTTACTTCGTTCGGAGCCTGTGACGACTCCTACTCGAAGGCCCGTGGTCCTTGACCACTTTCGTTGGGCAATTCACTAGCAGTTCGAAATAATGATTACAAAAAATAGTACAATGAATGCTAATGAAAATGAAAAGCAAATACCGACAATAAAGACAAGAAAGGAGCGTAGTGTCCAACAATAATGAATTCTGGAATTTTTAGATATTTTTCCGGAATTTTCCGAGTAGCGGAAGTAGCAAAAATAATTAAAAAAATAAAATAGCTTAGGCGGGAATCGAACCCGAGACCTATGGTGTAAGGGATAATGCTAGTAACCGGTGAACCCAGCAGGGCCGTGCTGAAAGGAAAGGGAGACGATTTAATTTATATTAGAGTTGGGCCGGAATTACCACTTAATATAAATAGAAGGTTTAAGTGGGGTTTGGGTTATTTCTTATTTTTGGGTTCGTCAACTTCTCAACCCTCACCACCGAAACCTCACCGCCGCCTCTCCCTCTCCTCTTTCTCTCGGCGCCCCAGCCCCCAAGGTCCATAGGTTCATCTTCCGGCGACGACTCCAACACGAAAGAGGTTCTTCTCCGCGAGAGGAACGCAAAGACATGAGCGGATCGTCGAGAAGGTCATCTCCACCGAAATTCGAGCGAATAGAATCGTAAGAAATTACGAACAGGAGGTAAGAAACCCCTCACCTGTAGTATAATAGCTACCGTTTGATTTCCTGTGCATTAGTTTAGTTATATGCGTATGTTTTCGACATATAGGGTGTTTTTAACCTTCCTCGCAGGTTTAGGGATTTAGTGAGTACCTTTAGATGGGCCGGACACATCATTTCTCCTTCAGTTGGAGGTTTAGATGCTGTTGGGTGCCTAAGGGTAGTCTCCCTAATAGAGAGGGGAGTTAAAGCACACTAGGTGGTCGATTAAATAACTAGCTTAGGAAAAAATGCAACCTAGGAATTTTTATTAGCACAGTTGAATGCATTAGAAGCATCTAAATCAGTAAATCAGTTATCCTAGCTTATATGAGACTACAGTCCAATGGGTGGGCTCCCACAGTCGCCTCTAGGTTCAGATAACCTAGCTCTAGGTTCAGATAACCTAGAAATAGCTATTTAGAACAGTTTAGCTATACTCAGTATTTTACTTTTCAGTTGGCACTGTACTGGATTAGATATCCATTGGGCTGGGCTCCCATAGTCGGTCCCTAGGTTTAGATAACCTAGTAGCTCTACTAAATTCGGGATTTGCAACCCCGGGTCTAGTTAGAGATGCGCGCATAGCAAGTACAGTTGCCGGGCCCAAACAGCAGCATGATTACTATTTTCACTTATTATGATATTAGCTTTCAAACTCTTAATCTAATCCAGTGATTATAGTTAAGATCAGTTTTGGCTTAGTTCAGTTTCAGTCAGTATCATGCTCCAGTTTATGTGCAGTTGTTATACATGTTTATATGTTCAGCTTTAGATATGCCATGATTGTATGCTTACATGCCATGTCATGCTTAGTTTATTCAGTATCTCCAACATAGGTTTTAAACAGCATGATTTAAAATCATATTTGCATCGTTGCATGTTTTGTGAGGTAGATGGTTTCTTACTAAGCTTTTTAGCTTACGGATGCTACTTTTCTTATACTGCAGATAAAGGTAAAGGAAAAGTGGACCAGCGGAGGTTGGAGGTCAATGCAGATCAAGATGTGTGTGGGGAACTGGAATAAAAGATTCTAAGGGATTTTAGCAAGTTTTACTTAAGCATCGAACTCTACAATATTTTGTTATTTGCACTCTAGTTGTTAATCACTATGAATTAGTTCGCTATGCACTCTATTATGCTTAGAACCCTTCTCTTATGTTGTGAGGATGTTAGTTTCCATTATTAGAGTGTTTCCTAGCCTTATTAGAACTGTTGTGTGAGGTTTTGCACGCCAAAGTGCTGAAATCGAGTCCCGACGAATCGAACTCGACGGTCTCGGACCGATCGAGGCAGCAGAATCTGTGGATCGGTCCGACCGATCCAGATAGAATCTGATATAGATCTATCCTCCGGATCGGATCGGCCACCGACCGATCCAATGCGTTAGAGCTTCGGAGTGCCACTGGATCGGTCGATCGACCGATCCAGTGGCACTGCCCAGGCTCGATCGATCTACACACCTAGATCGGTCGACCGATCCAATTGGAACGAGGACCCCCGATCGATCCGTGGATCGATCGGCAGGTCTGTGGGTAGTTGGGAAGTTTAGTCCTAGTCCCTAGTTCAGTTGGGATGTCCAATTTCCCTCCTTAGCATGTGTATACCAGCAAAGAAGGTCTTTGGCCCTTTCTTACCAGTTGTATCCATCCTTAGTAGAGTAAAATTTTTAGTTAGCCCAGCTTTCCGCACAGTATAGTTTAGCATTATTGTGACGATCGGCCTTACAGCCAGTACCCAGAAGGTGGGTCGTTACAGAGTGGTATCAGAGCAGTGTTCCATACTTCCTACACACACATCAGCATTGTACCTACAGCTTCCAAGTAAGAATACCTCTACTTAATTTATGCTCCTTGTTTTGCTATTACAGTTCATGTTTATACGCCTACTGCTTGTTAGTAAGTGATAGTTTTTAAACATGATATCAGTAGTTATATAACTGTGATTACATTAGTTATGTTATGTTCTCTATGTCATTAGAAATGGCACGAGGACGCCCTTGAAGGGCACTAGCTACGAGCCCAAGAAGAGGCGGCGATTCGGTGCCTCCTCCGGACCTACGATTAGTGACTCGATTCATGATGGCACAGCAACAACGAAATAGCCACCTTAAAGGCTAATCGTGAGAATACCCCACGTCACCCCGAATTTGACGACTCCGGAGTCTTAGAGGTTCCATCGCTCACCACCACGACACCGACAGAGCTTGGTGAGCCAAGAAAGGAAGCCTATCTGATCCAGTGGCAGCGAGTCAAGACAGAGAACTTCTCAAGCACTAGTGAACCATGGGATGCACAAGCCTGGTTCAAAATACTGGAGAGCACGATGGAGCTTCTGGACTGGCCAGAACATGAGAAGGTGAAGTGTGCCTCCTTCTACCTGACAGGAGACGCACGCATGTGGTGGGAAAGGATCAGAACGAAGCGCCCAGTGAACCAGATGTTATAGGCTGACTTCGAGAAGGAGTTCTTCGAGGAGTTCTTTCACATATGGGTCACAAACCGCCACTACAACGAGTTCACTGAGTTTCATCAGGGCAACCTTTCAGTTGAGGAAGCCGTGAAGAAATTCAATAGGTTGGCTCGTCTATGCCCAGAGCTAGTCAGCACAGAGAAGGAACGAATCCGGTTGATGCTCAAGATGCTGAGGCCAGAGATAGCAGTGAACGTGGCTGGTGGCATACATAGGCCTAGTGCCTTGACCACAGAGCATTACCAGAACAGCATAAAGCAGCAGAAGCAAGTCTCCTCAGAGTCCAAAGGCCAAGGAAACTCTCACACTCAAAAACAGCAAGGCCACAGCTCTAACTGGAAAGGGAACTCCAACAGCAAGCGCAAATCAGGGAGTGACCCAAAAGGAGGACCATCTAGCAAGCGACCCAGTTATCCAAAGTGTGCTACCTGTGGGAAATTCCACCCTGGGGTTTGCCGCAAGGGCACACGAGGATGCTTTGAATGTGGACAAGAAGGGCACATGGCCAAGTAGTGCCCGAACAAGACCGGTCTTCCTCAGCCACAGCAGATTCAGTATGCAGGCCAGCCAGCTCAGTTATATCAGATGCAGGCCGCTCTAGAAGGTCCACTTATCAGCCAGGGCAGATTAGAAGCCCCTCCAGCTACGGCGAATGCGAGGATCTACTCACTCACCAGAGAGGACGTAGCCAATGCCTCGACAGTGGTCACAGGTCAGATTAGCATTTTTCAGTATACTGTTCTATTTGATACTGGGGCAACCCATTCATATATAGCCAGGGTGTTCTCCGAAAAATTAGAAATACCCTCAGAGGTACTCAGTGGTCAGTTTTTGACGGCACTACCTTCGGGAGAGATCATGGCATCCACGCACTGGCTCAGAGCAGTGCCGGTCATTATAGCAGACAGGGAACTCTTTTGTGATATAATCCTGCTGGAAATGACTGACTACGACGTCATCCTTGGAATGGACTTCCTGATCAGATACGGTGCTTCCATAGAGTGCCGTAAACAGAAAGTCGTATTCCAACCCGAAGCAGAAACAGAGTTCGAGTACATCGGAGAACCAAAGAGAAAAGCCAGAAAATTTCTCTCAGCTATGAAGGCACAGAAGTTGATGGATTCGGGTTGTACGGGGTACCTAGCACATGTAGTCAATACCAGCCAGGACAAGGACCAATAGCTAGCAGGGGTCCGAGTTGTATGTGACTACCCAGCAGTCTTCCCTGAGGAGTGACCAGGCCTAGCACCAGTCAGGGAGATTGAATTTGAGATAGAGCTCTTCCCCGGCACCAATCCTATTTCCAAAGCGACATATCGCATGGCTCCAGCAGAACTGAAGGAACTTCAGGAGCAACTACAGGAGCTGCTTGACAAGGGCTTCATATGCCCTAGTCACTCACCATGGGGAGCGCCTGTGTTGTTCGTGAAGAAGAAGGATGGAAGCATGCGACTGTGCATAGACTACAGATCACTGAACCAAGTCACAATCAAGAACAGGTATCCCCTTCCCAGAATCGATGACCTGTTCGACCAGCTGAAGGGAGCAGCAGTGTTCTCTAAGATAGATCTCAGATCAGGTTATCACCAGGTGAAGGTTAAAGAAGGGGATATACCCAAGACAGCATTCAGAACCAGATACGGGCACTACGAGTTCGTAGTCATGCCCTTTGGCGTGACCAATGCTCCAGCTACATTCATGGATCTCATGAATAGAGTATTCAGGGAGTACCTAGATAAGTTTGTTATTGTGTTCATCGATGACATCCTTATCTACTCAGGAACTCAGGAAGAACACGCAGAGCACCTGAAACTAGTGTTGCAGACCCTTCAGCAGAACCAGCTATACGCCAAGTTCACAAAATATGAATTTTGGCTAGATCAGGTGTCCTTCCTGGGTCACATCATCTCCAAGGATGGTATTATGGTAGATCCCAGCAAGATAGAAGCAGTAAGTAACTGGAAGAGACCTAAGAACGCCAGCGAAATCAGGAGCTTTCTGGGATTAGCAGGATACTACAGAAAGTTTGTAGAGGACTTCTCAAGGATAGCCTCCCCACTGACAGCTCTTACCAGAAAGAACAGGAAATTTCAGTGGACAGAGGACTGTGAGAATAGCTTCAGCGAGCTAAAAAGGAGATTGACCAGTGCTCCTATTTTGGCTCTACCAGACAACACCAGTAGCTTTGACATCTATAGTGATGCCTCTAAGTTGGGACTAGGAGCAGTACTAATGCAAAACGGCAAGGTAATCGCCTATGCCTCCAGACAACTCAAGGATTATGAGAAGAATTACCCTACTCATGACCTTGAGCTTGCAGCAGTAGTGTTCGCTCTCAAAATTTGGAGACATTACTTATATGGAGCTCAGTGCAGAGTGTATACAGATCATCAGAGTCTGAAGTACTTCTTCACTCAGAAGGATCTGAATATGCGACAGCACAGATGGATTGAGCTGGTCAAAGACTACGATATAGACATCCTCTACCATCCAGGGAAAGCCAATAAGGTAGCCGACGCACTTAGCAGAAAATCCAATGCTACCTTATTATCTCTTACAGCCATGTCACCGCCTCAAGGAGATCGTAGATTTCGGTCTCGAACTCATCGTTGGACAGCTCTACTATGACCTTAGAGTCTACCTTGCTTGGTGATATTCGGTCAGCTCAGGACCCTGGAATTGAGAAAATCAAGCAAGGCTAGCAGAATCAAAGTAGAGAATTGAGTGTCAGATGGCGTGTCAGATTTGTGATGCACTGTGTTCCGATCGAGGAGCTACGAGAGGCAGATGTTAGATGAGGCTCACAAGACTCCTATGCGATGCATCCGAGTTCCACCAAAATGTACCAAGACCAAGAACCGTTTTGGTGGCCCGGATGAAGCGAGACATCACCAGATATGTTAGCATCCGCCTCACCGCCGAGGGTCAAGGGAACATCACGACTGTGAGGAGTTCTGCCTATCTGATTCGAGTGGAAGTAGGAGGATATCTCTATGGATTTCATAGTGGACCGCCGAACCACGAATGGTTTTGACGCCATCGGGTAATAGTCGAGGTTGACTAAATCGGCTCACTTCTTAGCTATCAAGATATCTTACTCCATGGAGAAGCTAGCTCGGTTGTATCTCCGGGAGATCGGTACGACACATGGAGTCCCACAAACCATCATTTCGCATGTAGACAAGAGATTCACATCACACTTACGGGAGTGTACAAGGGCACTGTTAAAGTTCAAGACAAGATTCCATCCTCGACATGATGGTCGACGAGAGAGTAAACCGGTACATCAAGATATGCTCCGAGCGTGTGCCCTAGACTTCAAGGGAAGTTGGTGCAAATATCTGAGCTTAGCAGAATTTGCATACAACAACAACTATCAGGCCACTATCGGCATGGCACCTTACGAGGCTCTCTATGGGCGGAGGTGTAGATCTCCAATCTGCTGGTATGAGAGTGGTGAACTGAAGGAACTAGAGCTTCAGATAGATCTAGTCGCAGATACCACAGCAGCCAAACAGCAGATCCGCCAGAGGATAGAGACAGCTCAGAGCCGCCAGAAGAGCTATGCTGATACGCGGCGCAGACCCTTAGAGTTTTCAGTCAGGGATACAGTGTTCCTCAGAGTAGCTCCCATGAAGGGAGATCAGCATTTTGGGAAGAAGGGCAAACTTAGTCCCAGATATGTGGGACCATACCTTATCAGCAGAAGAGTGGGCAAGGTAGCATATGAGCTAGAGCTACCCCAGGAAATGTCAGCTGTCCACAACGTATTTCATGTCTCTATGCTGAAGAAGCATACCCCAGATGCTACCCAGGTGATTGAGCCCCAGTCAGTACAGATCCGCGAAGACCTCAACTATGATAATCGGCCTATTCAGATAATAGACCGAGCAGTTAAGAAATTGCGGAACAAGGAAGTACCATTAGTCAAAGGCACCATGGATCTAACAAAAGAGCCTATGAAAGATTGTAGTGCCTTCCCATTTTCATTGTATAAGGTGTATGTCATGTAACGAAAATTCTCAAACTTTCATTAGAATTATTTTATGATTTTTCTGGAATTTTTAGATATTTTTCCGGAATTTTTCGAGTAGCGGAAGTAGCAAAAATAATTAAAAAAATAAAATAGCTTAGGCAGGAATCGAACCCGAGACCTATGGTGTAAGGGATAATGCTAGTAACCGGTGAACCCAGCAGGGCCGTGCTGAAAGGAAAGGGAGACGATTTAATTTATATTAGAGTTGGGCCGGAATTACCACTTAATATAAATAGAAGGTTTAAGTGGGGTTTGGGTTATTTCTTATTTTTGGGTTCGGCAACTTCTCAACCCTCACCACCGAAACCTCACCGCCGCCTCTCCCTCTCCTCTTTCTCTCGGCGCCCCAGCCCCCAAGGTCCATAGGTTCATCTTCCGGCGACGACTCCAACACGAAAGAGGTTCTTCTCCCCGAGAGGAACGCAAAGACGTGAGCGGATCGTCGAGAAGGTCATCTCCACCGGAATTCGAGCGAATAGAATCATAAGAAATTTCGAACAGGAGGTAAGAAACCCCTCACCTGCAGTATAATAGCTACCGTTTGATTTTATGTGCATTAGTTTAGTTATATGTGTATGTTTTCGACATATAGGGTGTTTTTAACCTTCCTCGCAGGTTTAGGGATTTAGTGAGTACTTTTAGATGGATCAGACACGTCATTTCTCCTTCAGTTGGAGGTTTAGATGCTGTTGGGTGACTAAGGGTAGTCTCCCTAATAGAGAGGGGAGTTAAAGCACACTAGGTGGTCGATTAAATAACTAGCTTAGGAAAAAATGCAAACCTAGGTATTTTTATTAGCACAGTTGAATGCATTAGAAGCATCTAAATCAGTAAATCAGTTATCCTAGCTTATATGGGACTACGGTCCAATGGGTGGGCTTCCACAGTCGCCTCTAGGTTCAGATAACCTAGCTCTAGGTTCAGATAACCTAGAAATAGCTATTTAGAACAGTTTAGCTATACTCAGTATTTTACTTTTCAGTTGGCACTGTACTGGATTAGATATCCATTGGGCTGGGCTCCCATAGTCGGTCACTAGGTTTAGATAACCTAGTAGCTCTACTAAATTCAGGATTCGCAACCCCGGGTCTAGTTAGAGATGCATGCATAGCAATTAAGTACAGTTGTCGGGCTCAAACAGCAGCATGATTACTATTTTCACTTATTATGATATTAGCTTTCAAACTCTTAATCTAATCCAGTGATTATAGTTTAAGATCAGTTTTGGCTTAGTTCAGTTTCAGTCAGTATCATGCTCCAGCTTAGCTTTTCCGTGTGAATATGCATGATAACTTTATGTGCAGTTGTTATACATGTTTGTATGTTCAGCTTTAGATATGCCATGATTGTATGCTTATATGCCATGCCATGCTTAGTTTATTCAGTATATCCAGCATAGGTTTTAAACAGCATGATTTAAAATCATATTTGCATCGTTGCATGTTTTTGTGAGGTAGATGGTTTCTTACTAAGCTTTTTAGCTTACAGATGCTACTTTTCTTATACTGCAGATAAAGGTAAAGGAAAAGTGGACCAGTAGCGGAGGCTGGAGGTCAATGCAGATCAAGATGTGTGTGGCAGGAACTGGAATAAAAGATTCTAAGGGATTTTAGCAAGTTTTACTTAAGCATCAGAACTCTACAGTATTTTGTTATTTGCACTCTAGTTGTTAATCACTATGAATTAGTTCGCTATGCACTCTATTATGCTTAGAACCCTTCTCTTATGTTGTGAGGATGTTAGTTTCCATTATTAGAGTGTTTCCTAGCCTTATTAGAACTGTTGTGTGAGGTTTTGGCACGCCAAAGTGCTGAAATTAGAGTCCCCGGACGAAATCAGAACTCTGATCGGTCTCCAGACCGATCAGAGCCTGGGCAGTGCCACTGGATCGGTCAGCCGACCGATCCAGATAGATACAGTATGCTACTGTATCCTCCTGGATCGGTCAGCCGACCGATCCAGCACGTTACAGTAACGTTCCAGGAGAGCTTTAGGTGCCTGGAACAATCAGTCGACCGATCCAGACATACCTGGATCGGTCTGACCGACCGATCCAGCCACACCTGGATCGGTCAGCCGACCGATCCAGTTGGGAACAGAACGACCGCAGCTCCGATCAATCCGTGGATCGATCGGCAGGTCTGTGGGTAGTTGGGAAGTTTAGTCCTAGTCCCTAGTTCAGTTGGGATGTCCAATTTCCCTCCTTAGCATGTGTATACCAGCAAAGAACCAGCAAAGAAGGTCTTTGGTCGTTTCTTACCAGTTGTATCCGTCCTTAGTAGAGTAAAATTTTTAGTTAGCCCAGCTTTCCGCACAGTATAGTTTAGCATTATTGTGACGATCGGACTTACAGCCAGTACCCAGAAGGTGGGTCGTTACAACTATAAATACAACCTTGGTCCAGAAGCTTTTATAACAACAAGTAATTCTTGCATTCAACACTTGTGCACTTCCTTGTTAGTTTAGCTTCTTTCTTTTTATGCTTTCACTGCTGTAAGAGGCTTCTCCGCCTGAAGGAGATCTTTTAGTGTGCAATTCATTCCTTTGATTAACAACCTCCCCGGTTATAACCAAGTCAAGTCTGTGAGCCTCTTCTTTTTTTATTTATTGCTTTCTTTATTTAATTATATGCAAGTGTTTAAGTTATAAGTTTGAGAAGGGTGTTTTGTGTTTGTGTTTTTTAAGGGCTATTCAACCCTCTTCTAGTCGGCCAACACGGTCCAACAAGTGGTATCATAGCCAGGATGCTTCAGGAGGACTAACCGCCTATCGAAGCACCGAATCAATGGCCGGACCAAGCATATACCCGCCGAAGTTCAAAGGGGAATTTACTAGCTGGAAAAAGCGAATGCAGATATTTTTTAAAACAGACTTTGAGTCCACATCATCGCTGCTAACAAGGAGAGAAGAATGTACTTGCGGTGCGAGAGAGATAAGGGCGAGAAAATAGCGAGCCGATGGTCAGATCTTAGGATAGTTAGCGGGCGACTTCTCTAAATACTTTCAATCTTTCTTTGTCTTCTAATTTTAAGAATGCAGGAGGTGTTTCAGACACTAAATCTAGTTTTTTTATTATTTAAAAAATATTGTTCTAATATTTTTTTGTCATTTGATTTTACATTTTGATTCTTTAAATTGAGAATTTTTATACAAATGCACAAAATTATCAATGAGTAAATAAATAAGTAATTTTAATTAAAATTTAACGTGACAAAAAGTGTTATAATTTAATACTAGAAAATATAATAGGTAATTAATTATGATAGTAATTTAGGTTATTAGGCTCGACAGAGAATGGTTGGTAGCCCATTTAATTATTGCGTTATGCTGATGACTCATAGTATGGGCATTTGGTTTAGTGAACCTATCTTAAGATTTTTTTTAAAAAGAAAAATGTTTTTTTTAAAAAAATATTAATTATTTGTTGAAACCATGATTAAATCGAGCCAGAGATAATATTTAAAAATCATAGATTGAATTTTATGTAACGTTTGATATCATAATAAACAACCACAAATCAATTGGTTCAATTTTAAAATGCTTAAATAGCAGGTAGATGCAGCCCTTGAAGAAAACTCTTGATCATCTCCAGAGCTCGAGCTGGCTGATAACTTGGAACTTCATGTCCGGCTCCTCGAACAGTGGTAAATGTCAAATTGTGATCATACACCACAGTATATCCCCCAACCTACATATTCATAATAAAAATCATCAAAATTAATGTCATTTGTTCTACTAATCATCACCATCATTAGAGCAACGAAGGGTATCATAGAGGAAAACTTGCCATCAATGTAAACATTTTCAATAACTTGTAGATTTGAGGATAATTAACTATATATCTTATGAAAAGATTTAAAACGACACAATTGTTTACCTCACTGTTAAGCATCCAAGCTCTCCATGGAGCCTTCACTTTAAGCTTTAGCTTCTTGAGAGAGTATCTTGTGGAAGTAACAGGAACTACTCCATCAAAGTCACCGCTGCACAAACCCAAGCAACGCTTAGTTAGGGACAAAAATTAATCGAAAACCCCTTCACTCGCAATCTAATGAATGGTATCTTTGTCATATGACATATGTTATGCAGAAATCTTAAAGCTATCATACTTGCAAAATTGATATATCTATATATGTTATTTTTACTTACACAATGTGTATAAGGACCACAAAATTTATACACCTATCTAATTGAAAGTATTGAAACGGAAAGCTGATTCACACCCTATGATATGATGAAGACATCTAATGATTTTTTTACCTGTATTTTAAAACCCTAATCCCATTAGTTAATAATTCGTGAATAATTGGTAACATTGTGGGAGGCTGATCTGACCAACTAGGTATCACTTGGCTGCATGGAGACAAATATAAATAAATGAGTTGAATTTTCATTATTTTGTTTAAAAGAAAAATAAAATTATCAAATGACGTATTCTATGTATGAGATATGTATATACCTACAACCAGACCATGTGTAATTGAGCTTTGTGATATTGGCATGTAGAGCTTTCTGTACCTCAAGATTGTTAAGGTATGCCTCCACGTAATTAGAAGTACAAGGATCAAAATTCTCAATCTGCATTAGAATTTAAGTATAACATTGCAATATGTTTGTTAGTTCTATTCACAATTGATATGATTGAGTGAAAATTCTCAATCTGCATCAGAATTTAAGTATGGCATTTCAATCTGGGCAAATTCCAATCCAACAAGACTGCGATGAACTCTGATTCTTGAGTTAATAGGTCAAATCGATTCGATCTAAATTGGCTCTAAAAATACCAGGAAAATGGGGATAATTAAATGTAAAGATGTTCAGAAGAGACAAACCGAGGGTAATTTTGGAGTCGGCGTCACGCCCGACGAGAAGCACAACGGCGCGTATATGTTGTAGACGTCCAACTCCTCCACGGCAAGGTTGGCCTCGTCGATTGCCCTATCGCACTCTGGAGCCGTCCACGGGGCGTCCGATGAGAAATTGCAGAACTTATGGATAGCGCGGATGGTCTCATCGGCGATCAACGCGTGCGTCCAGAAGTAGTCAAACGTCCCCTTGCTATCCATCTCCTTGTTGATCACCGCGTTCCCGATCTAGGTCATTCGAAATCAATTTGAAATCGATCGAGATCCATCTTTCCCAATTCAATTTGCAATAAAAAGGAGAAGGGTTTAATCGGACTGATTGATTTCGGGATTCATTGCTTACCGCGATGCCTTTGAGGTTGATGAGGCGATCTTTGTGGTTGAGTATGGCGTGGGCGAGCTGGGGGACGTAGTGGCCGGCGTAGCTCTCGCCGGTGATGAAGAAGTCCCTCCCCTTATACTCCGGGAACCGCTCGAACCAGTTGACGAGGAAAACCAGCGCGTCGGTCGCCGTCCTACGGTCTCCACTCCTAGCGTAGTCCGACGTGGTGTTGGAGTAGGAGAAGCCGACGCCGGCAGGGCTCTCTAGGAACAAGACATTCGCCACTTCATTTCACAATGCACGTCAGTCGTTCGGGGTAATGCCAAAGCAGAAACCTTTTTTCACTCTACTCCCTAAGCTCTAGGAAATAACATATGTTGATGTATATATATATAGATATATATGTTGATGATGATGACGACAACATATGATCCTAACCTTCGTTCCAAGCGTAGGGATTCCTGTACAGAGTTTTGCCGTCGCTCATGACCCGAAACGGCCCGAGCTCCTCCATGGCGCCGTACCCCAGTGACGAACACCCTGGCCCTGCACCCACCCACGCCACAACAATCACCACTCTATCAATCGAAAAGCAACGCCATTTTCTAATATTTTCCGTACCTCCATTGAGCCATAGCACAATAGGATTCGACCCGCTGTTCTTGGCAGCCTCGACAAAGTAGTAAAACAAAGCCCGTCCGTTGACTCTATCGACCGTGACATACCCAACGTACTGATCGAAATTCACCCCTTCCGGCTGGCCAGGTAGCCGAACAACCTTGTCCCCCTCCTTCAGCCTGCTATTGTCGTAGACCTTCGACTTCAGGCCGGATACCGAAAGAAGACTGCTCGCCCATGAAGAAGAAGAAGAAGATGAAGAAGAAGACCTCCTTGCTCCGTTGTTAAAGTAGAACTTGTTCAGTGCATCTCTCTGCCTCACCGCGCCGGAAGCCACGCAGTGTAAGAAACAGAGGAGGAGGAGGAAGAAGAGACAAATGAAACTTGGCTTCATTGTTTGATTGGCAATGAGGAATGGAATGGAATAGAATCTTATTTATGGGATGAATCATTGGATAATTATGGGATGAATCTTATTTATGGGATTGATTCTTGTTGCTGGAGATTGATGTGTTTGCTTTGTTTGGCAATGGACTCTGTAAAAGGAAAACGAATGATTAATTTTGAATAAACATTTTCAAAATTAAAAGAATTTTTAAAAAGATTCCATTGTTTTTTCAATATTTATACATTGAAATAACGTATGGTAAATAGTAATTAAAAGATCTTAGAGTGGAAACATGCATAATTAATAATGAGTTCCCATGTATATTCATATTTTATTTAAATCTAATTTATTTTTTCCTTAATTTTTATCAACTTTTACTAGTCACTGAATAATTCAATCGTTTATCATAATAATTAAATCTAATTAATTTTAGCTCTTCTTGTGAATCACATATATAATGATCTAATTAGTTTTAGCTTGATTATTAACTAATTAAATTAAGTGAGGTTAAATTAATAATGAATTTTAATTTTATTTAGTTAAGGTTAAATTATTTGATTTTAAATTTGATTTCGAATTAACTAAAATGTTAAGTTAAGTATGGATTAACTGGTTATGGATTAATTAAGATTAGATGTATTAGTTCAAGATTAATTAAGTGTAAGTCAGAATTATTTAAGTTAGAGTAAATTAGTACTTAAGTTTAAGATTTACAATTATTACTCAAATTTTGGTATATTAAGTGTAATTATGAACTGTTTAATTGAATTTGCGGTTAATTTATCAAGTTTGATTTGAATTAATATTCTTAGTTAAATTAAGATTTATTCATTAATTAAGTATGAATTAAATTGTTTAGTTAACTTTCAATTAAATTGAAATTTGAATTAATTGATTTAAATTAATTATGGATTAGGTTAAATTAAACTTATATTAATCAGATTAATTAAGGTTTATTACATTGATTAATAATTAAGTTTTTAGGTTTTAAAGAAAATAAAAATCTTTTAATTAATTGAATTAATTGTTTAAGTTTTAATTAAATTGATTAAGATTACTTAAGTTTTAATAGTGTTAAATTTATTAAATTTATAGTTAAGTTAATTTAAGGTTGACAATTAAGGTTTAATTTTGGAGTCATTTAGGTGTGTTTAAGTTAGGATTATGTTAGGTTTAAGTTAAAAATTAAAATTATGAATTTAGTTTTAATTGGATTTAATTAGATAAAATTCAAAATAAGTCAAATTTTGAATTAGTTAATTTAGTTAGTTAGTTTAGGATTAATTAAGTTGATTATGTTTTTAGGTTATAAAGAAAATTAAATACTTTTAATTAATTGAATTAATTGTTTAAATTTTAATTAAATTTATTAAGATTATGTTTAAATTTAAATCTTACATCCATCTCATCCGTTTCTAGCTTTTCAAACAAACAACCTTATATATTCTGTGAGATGATTATTAATTTTATTTTTGTACATTTAATTTGAATTTTAAGGATTGATTGACATTTAAGTCAGATTTAAATTTAACAATTTGTCGGTTAAGTGCATATTTCCAAATAAGCTTCTAGGTAGTGGCGATGCACAAGGGCCTTCTAGAGTATCGAAGCAACGACCATTTCCAAAGAAATTATACACTTAACTTTTCTCTTGAGAAACTTTGATATAACTAGTCTAGGATTTGATGAGATAGCTTCGGTTAGTTTCACTTAGTTAAGTAGACCAAGTAGGGTACTTCTTATCCCACTTGACTCTCTAAACCAAGCTTTGCCAACGTATTATCATCTCGCCCCACCCTAATACTAAGTTGGGCAAGTATCAATCAAATCTAAGTATTTATCTAACCGTTTTAAATTTAACAAAAAAATAAGCATGCAAAGAAAGTTGTAAATCAAACAAACATGCAAATTTATCTAAACGAAACAATGTTTCTATTGGCTTTCCCAGATCATAACCTCGATAAGATCTATGTAGGTAATGTATTTGACCCTTGAGGATCTAATATTGGTTTTGTTTAACTTGATTAATGAAGTTTGATTTATGGTTCATGCTTGGACTTGGTTTCTAGTATTCCGATTCACAATTGATAATTGATAGGTATGATTTAAGTCAAGTTTTAACTTTGTATCCTAGCTTGGATCGATTGTATACAAAGTTTTATTTTCCAAGTATCATATCAAGATTTTTTAAACCCAAATTGAACCGTTCTAATGATTCTTTAAGTTCTTTGATTTGACCTTTTAGAGTGGACTTTTCTTCCTCAAATTGATGGACTTGAGTTGAAGTTCCACTTTGAACTTGGTCAATCAAAGAACTTGGGTTAGTCTCCATTTTAAGGACTTTTACCTCCTTTTGGAGTGACTTGACCCAGACATTGGACTTGACTAGCTTGCGCATCAAGTAGTGAATCATATCATACAATTTTTCGACTAGGGAAGAATGTACCTTGTTGTTTGGTTCGTCTTAAATGGATAAGGATCTGTGGCTTGTTTCGAAGTCAACTTCAAATTCAGATCCAGACTCAGGCTCGAGCTCGGTCTCGACCACTTGTTCTAGCGCTGGTAGTGCCAAAAAGCTTGCTTGAGCTTGTTCTACCACATCTGACTCTTCCAACGACTCGGACCACGTTCCATTTAAGACCTTCCTTCTTCTTTGCTTTATTTGGTTTCCTTTATGTTCATACTATTGGAACCCTAAGGTTGTTTTGATGTGATCAACAAGTTAAGTTAGGTCTTGTGGTGTTTTAACATTGTGTCTAAGTGTGCAGGAGCTTAGGAGCACAGGGGGTCGAGAAAAAGACGCAACTAGCGAGGACGGCACGGGAGAGAGTCGACGGATTCGATGCGTCCGAGGGATGAGGTGCTACGGAAGAGTACGCGGGCGGACGAGAAGGAGGCCTCTGGCATTTCCGAGGGACGAGAAGCCGGAGCGAAAGGTTGCTCGAGAAGGCCGGAAGTTGGGTTTGGGTGAGCCCTATTCCGGATGGCCGAGATCACCCAAGCAAGCGGAGCCAGAGCGGAAGACCCTGTTGGAGGATCTTGCGGCCGGCTTGAAGGGGGGTTGGATAGACGGCACCCCCAAAACTCGCTTCCTACGTATTCGTTAGTGCGCAAGCGGAAATACAAAAACTAAAACAATGAATACGAAAGCTAAAGATAAAGAAAAGAACTAGCAAACCAATAACACGTTCGTTTAACGTGGTTCGGAGATTAGGGCTCCTACTCCACGGCTTGTCCTTGAGGTGGACGATCCCTATCCGTCGGTGGATTAGCCCCCGGCAAACTCCGGCTATCTAAAGTCGCTCCTTGTGGGTGGAGAAACCTCACCACAAACTCACCAAGACCTCTTGGATTACACAAGCACTTGAGAACTCTTGTGACTACTAATTAGGCTTTAACCAAGTCTAATTTCGTCGCCTTGGCCGGCCATACCAAGCTCCTTCTTATAGAGCTTGGAGCAAATCAGAACTTGATTTGCCCGTTACCAGTCGACTGGTGCCAGCCCAACGGCTATCTCAACGGCTCTCTGCTACAGTGCATCAGTCGACTGGTCCATACACCAATCGACTGCTACAGTGTGCTACAGTACTGCTACAGTGCCGCTACAGTAAAACCCTAAAACTAAGATTTTACTCCGAGTACAATCTCTCATGCACTCGTACCCTCACGACTCATTTGACTCTTCTTTGCAGCCTTGACCTCTTGCCTTCAAGCCTACTTCCTTTGGCTCTCGTCCCTCGGATGCATCCAAGCCCGCGGCTCGTCCCCAATGCCATCCTTCGCGTATGCCTCGAAGTTGCTTCCCTCGGCCCTTGTCCTTGCTGCCTTGTCCACGGTCCCTCGGATGCTCCATCCTTCACCGGACCCGAAGCCGTCAACCTGAGTCACATGTGTCACCTGCAGTCCTGCACAACTCAAGTACACATATCAAATAACGAGGGTAAACCTAACTTAAACCCTTTGCCCAAACACCAAAACACATGGTCCCACGGACCATTGGGATTGCTCCAACAGACCCGAACCGAGGCAAGCTGAACTAGAGTAGAGGGCCCGGACTGAAAAAGTCAGCATTGTTGGCTTTCTTGGTCCGGGCACTCGGAACCTTTCCGGGCTCCCGGAGCTCGATTTTATCCAGATCGCGGTCAAATGTGATTTATGCGAAAGGGATACAGTTTTATCCCCTTCCCAAGCACTTGGAACCCTCTAGGCGCCCTAACCAAGACTATTGTAACGCCCGAAAATTCTCAAACTTGCATTAGAATTATTTTATGATTTTTCTGGAATTTTTAGATATTTTTCCGGAATTTTCCGAGTAGCGGAAGTAGCAAAAATAATTAAAAAAATAAAATAGCTTAGGCGGGAATCGAACCCGAGACCTATGGTGTAAGGGATAATGCTAGTAACTGGTGAACCCAGCAGGGCCGTGCTGAAAGGAAAGGGAGACGATTTAATTTATATTAGAATTGGGCCGGAATTACCACTTAATATAAATAGAAGGTTTAAGTGGGGTTTGGGTTATTTCTTATTTTTGGGTTCGGCAACTTCTCAACCCTCACCACCGAAACCTCACCGCCGCCTCTCCCTCTCCTCTTTCTCTCGGCGCCCCAGCCCCCAAGGTCCATAGGTTCATCTTCCGGCGACGACTCCAACACGAAAGAGGTTCTTCTCCGCGAGAGGAACGCAAAGACGTGAGCGGATCGTCGAGAAGGTCATCTCCACCGAAATTCGAGCGAATAGAATCGTAAGAAATTACGAACAGGAGGTAAGAAACCCCTCACCTATAGTATAATAGCTACCGTTTGATTTCCTGCGCATTAGTTTAGTTATATGCGTATGTTTTCGACATATAGGGTATTTTTAACCTTCCTCGCAGGTTTAGGGATTTAGTGAGTACCTTTAGATGGGCCGGACACGTCATTTCTCCTTCAGTTGGAGGTTTAGATGCTGTTGGGTGCCTAAGGGTAGTCTCCCTAATAGAGAGGGGAGTTAAAGCACACTAGGTGGTCGATTAAATAACTAGCTTAGGAAAAAATGCAACCTAGGTATTTTTATTAGCACAGTTGAATGCATTAGAAGCATCTAAATCAGTAAATCAGTTATCCTAGCTTATATGGGACTACGGTCCAATGGGTGGGCTCCCACAGTCGCCTCTAGGTTCAGATAACCTAGCTCTAGGTTCAGATAACCTAGAAATAGCTATTTAGAACAGTTTAGCTATACTCAGTATTTTACTTTTCAGTTGGCACTGTACTGGATTAGATATCCATTGGGCTGGGCTCCCATAGTCGGTCACTAGGTTTAGATAACCTATTAGCTCTACTAAATTCGGGATTTGCAACCCCGGGTCTAGTTAGAGATGCGCGCATAGCAAGTACAGTTGTCAGGCCCAAACAACAGCATGATTACTATTTTCACTTATTATGATATTAGCTTTCAAACTCTTAATCTAATCCAGTGATTATAGTTTAAGATCAGTTTCAGTCAGTATCATGCTCCAGCTTAGCTTTTCCGTGTGAATATGCATGATAACTTTATGTGCAGTTGTTATATATGTTTGTATGTTCAGCTTTAGATATGCCATGATTGTATGCTTATATGCCATGCCATGCTTAGTTTATTCAGTGTATCCAGCATAGGTTTTAAATAGCATGATTTAAAATCATATTTGCATCGTTGTATGTTTTTGTGAGGTAGATGGTTTCTTACTAAGCTTTTTAGCTTACAGATGCTACTTTTCTTATACTGCAGATAAAGGTAAAGGAAAAGTGGACCAGTAGCGGAGGCTGGAGGTCAATGCAGATCAAGATGTGTGTGGCAGGAACTGGAATAAAAGATTCTAAGGGATTTTAAGCAAGTTTTACTTAAGCATCAGAACTCTACAGTATTTTGTTATTTGCACTCTAGTTGTTAATCACTATGAATTAGTTCGCTATGCACTCTATTATGCTTAGAACCCTTCTCTTATGTTGTGAGGATGTTAGTTTCCATTATTAGAGTGTTTCCTAGCCTTATTAGAACTGTTGTGTTAGGTTTTGGCACGCCAAAGTGCTGAAATCAGAGTCCCCGGACGAAATCAGAACTCTGATCGGTCTCCAGACCGATCGGAGACCGATCGAGTTTGGGCAGTGCCACTGGATCGGTCGGCTGACCGATCCATGGATCGGTCAGCCGACCGATCCAGCACGTTACAGTAGCGTTCCAGGAGAGCTTCAGGTGCCTGGATCGGTCAGTCGACCGATCCAGACATACCTGGATCGGTCTGACCGACCGATCCAACCACACCTAGATCGGTCAGCCGACCGATCCAGTTGGGAACAGAACGACCACAGCTCCGATCGATCCGTGGATCGATCGGCAGGTCTGTGGGTAGTTGGGAAGTTTAGTCCTAGTCCCTAGTTCAGTTGGGATGTCCAATTTCCCTCCTTAGCATGTGTATACCAGCAAAGAAGGTCTTTGGCCCTTTCTTACCAGTTGTATCCATCCTTAGTAGAGTAAAATTTTTAGTTAGCCCAGCTTTCCGCACAGTATAGTTTAGCATTATTGTGACGATCGGCCTTACAGCCAGTACCCAGAAGGTGGGTCGTTACAGAGTGGTATCAGAGCAGTGTTCCATACTTCCTACACACACATCAGCATTGTACCTACAGCTTCCAAGTAAGAATACCTCTACTTAATTTATGCTCCTTGTTTTGCTATTACAGTTCATGTTTATACGCCTACTGCTTGTTTGTAAGTGATAGTTTTTAAACATGATATCAGTAGTTATATAACTGTGATTACATTAGTTATGTTATGTTCTCTATGTCATTAGAAATGGCACGAGGACGCCCAGCTAGAAGGGCACTAGCTACTGAGCCCCAGCAAGAGGCAGGCAGTTCAGTGCCTCCTCCAGACCTTACAGCATTAGTGGCTCAGTTACAGCAGCAGCTAGCTGAACAGCAACAGGAAATAGCCACCTTAAAGGCTAATCAGCAGAATACCCCCACAGTCACCCCGGAACCGAATTTGATGACTCCGGTAGTCTTAGAGGTTCCACCAGCTCAGCCTACAGCACCAGCACCAGCACCAGTACCAGCAGCCCCAACAGCTGAGCCAAGAAAGGAAGCCTATCTGATCCAGTGGCAGCGAGTCAAGCCAGAGAACTTCTCAGGCACTAGTGAACCATGGGATGCACAAGCCTGGTTCAAAACACTAGCGAGCACGATGGAGCTTCTGGACTGGCCAGAACATGAGAAGGTGAAGTGTGTCTCCTTTTGCCTGACAGGAGACGCACGCATGTGGTGGGAAAGGATCAGAACGAAGCGCCCAGTGAACCAGATGTTATGGGCTGACTTCGAGAAGGAGTTCTTCGAGGAGTTCTTTCACATATGGGTCACAAACCGCCACTACAATGAGTTCACTGAGTTTCATCAGGGCAACCTTTCAGTTGAGGAAGCCGTGAAGAAATTCAATAGGTTGGCTCGTCTATGCCCAGAGCTAGTCAGCACAGAGAAGGAACGAATCCGGTTGATGCTCAAGATGCTGAGGCCAGAGATAGCAGTGAACGTGGCTGGTGGCATACATCGGCCACAAACCACAGAGGAGTTAGTGAGCAGTGCTTTGACCGCAGAGCATTACCAGAACAACATAAAGCAGCAGAAGCAAGTCTCCTCAGAGTCCAAAGGCCAAGGAAACTCTCACATTCAAAAACAGCAAGGCCACAGCTCTAACTGGAAAGGGAACTCCAACAGCAAGCGCAAATCAGGGAGTGACCCAAAAGGAGGACCATCTAGCAAGCGACCCAGTTATCCAAAGTGTGCTACTTGTGGGAAATTCTGTTGGAGCAATCCCAATGGTCCGCGGGACCATGTGTTTTGGTGTTTGGGCAAAGGGTTTAAGTTAGGTTCACCCTTGTATTTGATATGTGTATTTGAGTTGTGCAGGTTTGCAGGATACACATATGACTCAGGTTGATGGCTTCGGGTCCGGTGAAGGATGGAGCATCCGAGGGACCGTGGACAAGGCAGCGAGGACAAGGGCCGAGGGAAGCGACTTCGAGGCATACGCGAAGGATGGCATTGGGTACGAGCCGCGGGCTTGAATGCATCCGAGGGACGAGAGCCAAAGGAAGTAGGCTTGAAGGCAAAAGGTCAAAGCTGCAAAGGAAGAATCAAGTGAGTCATAAGGGTGAGGGTACGAGTGCACGAGAGATTGTACTCGGAGTAAAATCCTAGTTTTTAGGGTTTTACTGTAGCAGTACTGTAGTAGTACTGTAGCACTACTGTAGCAGTACTGTAGCAGTCGACTGCATGTTTTAGCAGTCGACTGGTGCAGTCGACTGGGGCAGTCGACTGGCATCGAACAGAATGTGTGGAATCGAGCCGTTGGGATGTAACGGTCGAATTTCCACAGAGGGCAGTCGACTGCATGTTTTAGCAGTCGACTGGTAGGCGGGGTTTTCCAACCCGTGGCCTATAAAACCAAAGCTTGGGAGCTTGGTTTGAGTTGACGAAATAGAGGTGGTTAATCTCTATTAGTAGTCTACTTGTGCCCTAGCGTCAAAAGAGCTCTTGTGAGGGTTGTGGTGAGGTTTCTCCACCCACAAGGAGATTTGAGCTAGCCGGAAGTTTTCCGGGGAGTAATCCACCGAAGGATCGGGATCGTCCACCTTACGGACACGCCGTGGAGTAGGAGCTTTATCTCCGAACCACGTAAATGATCGTGTAGCTTGGTTTGAATTCTTTCCTTTAGTATTTAGCTTTCTACTTGTTTTGTTTGCATTTCCGCTTGCGCACTAACGTTGTAGAAAGAAGCGAGTATTTGGGGGCGCCGTCTATCCAACCCCCCTTCAAGCCGGTCGTCCGATCCCCAACAAGTGGTATCAGAGCAAGGGCGCACTTCATCGGACTAACCACCGAGAAGATCAACGCATAAGAAGATGGCCGGGTTGATTGTCCCTCCAAAGTTTGAAGGAGGAAGCCTTGTGGACATCACATTTTGGATGATGAAGATGGAAGTCTTCTTCAACACGGATTGGGACACCATGATGGTGGTAAAGGAGTCATTCAAAGTCCCAAAGAACAAGAAAGAAAAGAAGCTCCGAACACGACATTGGACGGAGGAGCAAACCTCACGATCGGAGGCAAACTCAAAGGTAATAGCAATTTTAATTGATTTATTGCCTCCTAATGTGATAAGTGGTGTAGGTAAATATGAGAATGCCCATGAATTGTGGAGCAAAGTGAAGAAATTACCATGGGAGGAATTTTTGCCTACACAAGAAGATGAAAAATCCGAAGAAAGTGATGAAGTGGTCCAAGAGGAGAAGAAGGACCAATCGGATGTGGAGAGCAATTCAACATCAAAAGAAGAAGAACCCAAGGAGATGGGTTTAATTGCTCAAGTTGAGGAGGAGGAAAATGAAGATGAGGCATTATCTACATCCTCAAGAATTGAAGAAAATTCCAAGGCAAGTGAAGAAGAAGAAGAGGTCTTGGAAGTGGTCAATCTAGCAAGCACCTCCACCGAAGTGAAGTCAAAGGACCACATAATTTGCTTCGGGTGTAATAAGAAGGGACACTACAAGAGTAGATGTCCTTTGGGTAAGAAAGAGGTAACTCCTAAACTCAATTCAATTCATTTTGAATCTAATTTGAGTTGTAGGAAGAAGAACGAGAAGAAGCACATTAGATGCTTCACTTGTGGTGAAATAGGGCACTACCACACCAAATGCCCAAGGAAGAGAGAGCTCAAAAGGTTGGGGCATTTAAGGATGTGGGAAAAGAAGTGGAGGAAGAATGGAGGCTCATGTCAAGGGGGAGCTCCAAAGGTAAAGGGTAAGGTAAACCCTAATTTAAATTTGAAGTCAAATTTAAATTCTTCCATGCATGTTAGGAAAAATAATGTTAATCATTATATACCCATGCAAAATTTTGGATTTAAATATCATGATAGGAATAGGGTTAATGTAGATCAAAACCCTAGGAAATCTATGCATGAAAAATCTAGAAACAATAGACCTAGGGAGACCCAAGGCATTAATCCCAAGAAGGGGAGACACATGCCTAGGAAGGGTAGGTCTAGGAATGTCCAATTTGGACAAATTAACTCTAGGGTTAGAAACCTAGAGAAGGAGAATCAAGCTTTAAGGGGAAAGCTTGATAAGTTGGAACAATTCCTTAAGAGATTTAATATTGGATCTAAGGAATTAAGGATGATGTTGGGTAACCAAAGACCCAACAATGATAGATCGGGCTTGGGATACCGATCTAGTTCCTCTAAGGCTAATGAGAGATCATGTGCTAGGGTGGCAAATGATCATGGCAAGGGAGAGGTCTCCAAGGCTAAGGGAAAGTCTTATGCTAGGGTTGCATATGACTATAGCAAGGAGAAGTCAATTAATGGCAAGGGAAAGTCATTTAATGGTAAGAAGAAATTAACCAAGGATAAGGTGTCCAAGGTTAAGAAAGTTACGTTTGTAGACCAAGTGTCACCGGGGGTGGACCGATGTGGCCTAGCCATTGTGAATGAGTCACCTAGGGAGGTGACTAAGGTTAAGAGCTCTAGGGGGAGCTCAAGGAGTCAATTTAGGACCCATGGCCAATGGATCTCAAGGGGGTTTTACTTGGGAGTCTAGACAAGCCATGGAATGTGCCAAGTAGTTTGAAGACGGACTTGAGTCTCAAACTTAGGGTTTTGGCACAATTAGTTTATGTTTCATGCAAGAAATATGACAATTGGGGTCATATAGCATGGAAATTGGTTTTGGATGTATAAATGCCATATAAACCAATGCTAGGGATGCATTGTGGGTTAGTATGGGCAAATACATCAAGAGGAAGCCAAAACTAGGACTTTAGGTCAAGGTTCAATTGAACTTTTTAGCTAGTTTTGTGTTTTGTGTCAATCTTGGGATTGGTGATAGATATATTTTTATATATATTTTCCCAAGTAGACATGGGTAAAACAGACCTCTCCACAAAATTTGGGGATTTTTGGAGGTCTGTGGAATTATTGGTGCATTTCTGAAATTGGGTCAGAAATGCTGAAAAAGGCTGAAAAACTGTGCCAGTCGACTGCAACTTTTAGCAGTCGACTGCACCAGTCGACTGCTAAAAGTTGCAGTAGCGACCAGTCGACTGGTAGTTCTTGCAGTCGACTGATACCAGTCTGAAATTGTTTTCAGCATTGAATTTTGACCAAGTCAACTCATACAGGTGTATGAAATCCATGGGGGATTAATACATGAGTTTAGGGTCAATTGGAATGACAAGTTTTCAACAATTGGGATATTGTTGGAGGACTTTTTGGATGTTAGGCAAAGGGGGAGAAGTAAGGTTTAGTTGGGAAAACCTGAAAGTGCCTTTGTGTAGGGGGAGCCTTGGGATAGGTTCTTAAAAAGCCCGTTGTAAAAATCCTAGCTCAATGGAGAGCTTAGGTAAAGGGGGAGCCTTGGGATAGGTCCTTAAAAAGCCCTATGTGGAAAATCCTATCTCAATGGGAGCTTAGGTGTAGGGGGAGCCTTGGGATAGGTTCTTAAAAAGCCCTGTGCATTGTTACGGCGGTTGCCAAGTGTGTAGCCTTGGCAACGTAAGTCTATTTGGCGTTGTAAGTCCAAGTGTGTAGCCTTGGCAACGTAAGTCCATTCGGCAGTATAAGTCCAAGTGTGTAGCCTTGGCATCGTAAGTCCATTCGGCAGTGTAAGTCCAAGTGTGTAGCCTTGGCAACGTAAGTCCATTTGTTTTAGCATGTTTATTTGCTATATGTTTTCCCTAACTTAAACGTATTGCCAAACACCAAAAAGGGGAAGATTGTTGGAGCAATCCCAATGGTCCGCGGGACCATGTGTTTTGGTGTTTGGGCAAAGGGTTTAAGTTAGGTTCACCCTTGTATTTGATATGTGTATTTGAGTTGTGCAGGTTTGCAGGATACACATATGACTCAGGTTGATGGCTTCGGGTCCGGTGAAGGATGGAGCATCCGAGGGACCGTGGACAAGGCAGCGAGGACAAGGGCCGAGGGAAGCGACTTCGAGGCATACGCGAAGGATGGCATTGGGGACGAGCCGCGGGCTTGAATGCATCCGAGGGACGAGAGCCAAAGGAAGTAGGCTTGAAGGCAAAAGGTCAAAGCTGCATAGGAAGAATCAAGTGAGTCATAAGGGTGAGGATACGAGTGCACGAGAGATTGTACTCGGAGTAAAATCCTAGTTTTAGGGTTTTTCAGAAGACCGTGGCGCCATCGTAGTAGTACCGTAGCACTCGTAGCGCCGATCGCATGTTTTAGCAGCCGATCGCGCACGATCGGCGCCGATCGCATCGATCGTATCGTGTGGAATCGAGCCGCTGGGATGTAACGCCGAATTTCCACAGAGGGCGATCGCATGTTTTATCATCGATTGGTAGGCGGGTTTTCCAACCCGTGGCCTATAAAACCAAAGCTTGGGAGCTTGGTTTGAGTTGACGAAATAGAGGTGGTTAATCTCTATTAGTAGTCTACTTGTGCCCTAGCGTCAAAAGAGCTCTTGTGAGGGTTGTGGTGAGGTTTCTCCACCCACAAGGAGGTTTGAGCTAGCCGGAAGTTTTCCGGGGAGTAATCCACCGAAGGATCGGGATCGTCCACCTTACGGACACGCCGTGGAGTAGGAGCTTTATCTCCGAACCACGTAAATGATCGTGTAGCTTGGTTTGAATTCTTTCCTTTAGTATTTAGCTTTCTACTTGTTTTGTTTGCATTTCCGCTTGCGCACTAACGTTGTAGAAAGAAGCGAGTATTTGGGGGCGCCGTCTATCCAACCCCCCTTCAAGCCGGTCGTCCGATCCCCAACAAATTCCACCCTGGGGTTTGCCGCAAGGGCACACGAGGATGCTTTGAATGTGGACAAGAAGGGCACATGGCCAAGCAGTGCCCGAACAAGACCGGTCTTCCTCAGCCACAGCAGATTCAGTATGCAGGCCAGCCAGCTCAGTTATATCAGATGCAGGCCGCTCTAGAAGGTCCACTTATTAGCCAGGGCAGATTAGAAGCCCCTCCAGCTACGGCGAATGCGAGGATCTACTCACTCACCAGAGAGGACGTAGCCAATGCCTCGACAGTTGTCACATGTCAGATTAGCATTTTTCAGTATAGTGCTACTGTTCTATTTGATACTGGGGCAACCCATTCATATATAGCCAGGGTGTTCTCCGAAAAATTAGAAATACCCTCAGAGGTACTCAGTGGTCAGTTTTTGACGGCACTACCTTCAGGAGAGATCATGGCATCCACGCACTGGCTCAGAGCAGTGCCGGTCATTATAGAAGACAGGGAGCTCTTTTGTGATCTGATCCTGCTGGAAATGACTGACTACGACGTCATCCTTGGAATGGACTTCCTGATCAGATACGGTGCTTCCATAGAGTGCCGTAAACAGAAAGTCGTATTCCAACCCGAAGCAGAAGCATAGTTCGAGTATATCGTAGAACCAAAGAGAAAAGTCAGAAAATTTCTCTCAGCTATGAAGGCACAGAAGTTGATGGATTCGGGTTGTACGGGGTACCTAGCACATGTAGTCAATACCAGTCAGGACAAGGACCAACAGCTAGCAGGGGTCCGAGTTGTATGTGACTACCCAGCAGTCTTTCCTGAGGAGTTACCAGGCCTAGCACCAGCCGGGAGATTGAATTTGAGATAGAGCTCTTCCCCGACACCAATCCTATTTCCAAAGCGACATATCGCATGGCTCCAGCAGAATGAAGGAACTTCAGGAGCAACAAGAGCTGCTTGACAAGGGCTTCATACGCCCTAGTCACTCACCATGGGGAGCGCCTGTGTTGTTCGTGAAGAAGAAGGATGGAAGCATGCGATTGTGCATAGACTACGGATCACCGAACCAAGTCACAATCAAGAATGTATCCCTTCCCGGAATCGACGATCGACCAGCTGAAGGGAGCAGAAGTGTTCTCTAAGATAGATCTCAGATCAGGTTATCACGGTGAAGGTTAAAGAAGGGATATACCCAAGACAAGATTCAGCGAGATACGGGCACTACGAGTTCGTAGTCATGCCCTTTGGCGTGACCAATGCTCCACTACATTCATGGATCTCATGAAGAGTATTTGGAGTACCTAGATAAGTTTGTTATTGTGTTCGATGACATCCTTATCTACTCAGAACTCAGGAAGAACACGCAGAGCACCAACTATTGCAGACCCTTCAGCAGAACCAGCTATACGCCAAGTTCACGAAATGTGAATTTTGGCTAGATCAGGTGTCCTTCCTGGGTCACATCATCTCCAAGGATGGTATTATGGTAGATCCCAGCAAGATAGAAGCAGTAAGTAACTGGAAGAGACCTAAGAACGCCAGCGAAATCAGGAGCTTTCTGGGATTAGCAGAATACTACAGAAAGTTTATAGAGGACTTCTCAAGGATAGCCTCCCCACTGACAGCTCTTACCAGAAAGAACAGGAAATTTCAGTGGACAGAGGACTGTGAGAACAGCTTCAGCGAGCTAAAAAGGAGATTGACCAGTGCTCCTATTTTGGCTCTACCAGACAACACCAGTAGCTTTGACATCTATAGTGATGCCTCTAAGTTGGGACTAGGAGCAGTACTAATGCAAAACGGCAAGGTGATCGCCTATGCCTCCAGACAACTCAAGGATTATGAGAAGAATTACCCTACTCATGACCTTGAGCTTGCAGCAGTAGTGTTCACTCTCAAAATTTGGAGACATTACTTATATGGAGCTCAGTGCAGAGTTTGAAGTACTTCTTCACTCAGAAGGATCTGAATATGCGACAGCGCAGATGGCTTGAGCTGGTCAAAGACTACGATATAGACATCCTCTACCATCCAAGGAAAGCCAATAAGGTAGCCGACGCACTTAGCAGAAAATCCAGTGCTACCTTATTATCTCTTACAGCCATGTCACCGCCCCTACAGAGGGAGATCGTAGATTTCGGTCTCGAACTCATCGTTGGACAGCTCTCTACTATGACCTTTGAGTCTACCTTGCTTGGTGATATTCAGTCAGCTCAGGAGCAGGACCCTGGAATTCAGAAAATCAATCAAGGGCTAGCAGAATCAGAAAGTAGAGAATTCAGAGTGTCCGATAGCGGGGTGCTGTATTTCGGTGACAGACTCTGTGTTTCCGATCAGGAGGAGCTACGAAGACAGATGTTAGATGAGGCTCACAAGACTCCCTATGCGATGCATCCAGGTTCCACCAAAATGTACCAAGACCTGAAGAACCGTTTTTGGTGGCCCGGGATGAAGCGAGACATCGCCAGATATGTTAGCATCTGCCTCACCTGTCAGAGGGTCAAGGCAGAACATCAGCGACCAGGAGGCAGACTATCTGATTCTAGAGTGGAAGTGGGAGGATATCTCTATGGATTTCATAGTGGGGCCATAACCACGAATGGTTTTGACGCCATCCGGGTAATAGTCGACTGACTAAATCAGCCCACTTCTTAGCTATCAAGATATCTTACTCCATGGAGAAGCTAGCTCAGTTGTATCTCCAGGAGATCGTCGGACTACATGGAGTCCCACAAACCATCATTTCAGACAGAGACAACAGATTCACATCACACTTCAGCATTGGGCACTAAGTTAAAGTTCAGCACAGCATTCCATCCTCAGACAGATGGTCAGACGGAGAGACTAAACCAGGTACTCGAAGATATGCTCCGAGCGTGTGCCCTAGACTTCAAGGGAAGTTGGTGCAAATATCTGAGCTTAGCAGAATTTGCATACAACAGCAGCTATCAGGCCACTATCGGCATGGCAACTTACGAGGCTCTCTATGGGCGGAGGTGTAGATCTCCAATCTGCTGGTATGAGAGTGGTGAACAGAAGGAACTAGAGCTTCAGATAGATCTAGTCGCAGATACCACAGCAGCCATACAGCAGATCCGCCAGAGGATAGAGACAGCTCAGAGCCGCCAGAAGAGCTATGCTGATACGCGGCGCAGACCCTTAGAGTTTTCAGTCAGGGATACAGTGTTCCTCAGAGTAGCTCCCATGAAGGGAGTGATGCGTTTTGGGAAGAAGGGCAAACTTAGTCCCAGATATGTGGGACCATACCTTATTAGCAGAAGAGTGGGCAAGGTAGCATATGAGCTAGAGCTACCCCAGGAAATGTCTGCTGTCCACAACGTATTGCATGTCTCTATGCTGAAGAAGCATACCCCAGATGCCACCCAGGTGATTGAGCCCCAATCGGTACAGATCCGCGAAGACCTCAGCTATGATAGTCGGCCTATTCAGATAATAGACCGAGCAGTTAAGAAATTGCGGAACAAGGAAGTACCATTAGTTAAAGTCATTTGGCACAGTCACACAGCAGAAGAGGCAACTTGGGAGACAGAAGCCAGCATGAGACAGAAGTACCCAGAATTGTTCTAAGTTCGAGGACGAACTTTTTATAAGGTATGGATGATTGTAACGCCCGAAAATTCTCAAACTTGCATTATAATTATTTTATGATTTTTCTAGAATTTTTAGATATTTTTCCGGAATTTTTCGAGTAGCGGAAGTAGCAAAAATAATTAAAAAAATAAAATAGCTTAGGCGGGAATCGAACCCGAGACCTATGGTGTAAGGGATAATGCTAGTAACCGGTGAACCAAGCAGGGCCGTGCTGAAAGGAAAGGGAGACGATTTAATTTATATTAGAGTTGGGCCGGAATTACCACTTAATATAAATAGAAGGTTTAAGTGGGGTTTGGGTTATTTCTTATTTTTGGGTTCGGCAACTTCTCAACCCTCACCACCGAAACCTCACCGCCGCCTCTCCCTCTCCTCTTTCTCTCGGCGCCCCAGCCCCCAAGGTCCATAGGTTCATCTTCCGGCGACGACTCCAACACGAAAGAGGTTCTTCTCCGCGAGAGGAACGCAAAGACGTGAGCGGATCGTCGAGAAGGTCATCTCCACCGGAATTCGAGCGAATAGAATCGTAAGAAATTACGAACAGGAGGTAAGAAACCCCTCACCTGCAGTATAATAGCTACCGTTTGATTTCCTGTGCATTAGTTTAGTTATATGTGTATGTTTTCGACATATAGGGTGTTTTTAACCTTCCTCGCAGGTTTAGGGATTTAGTGAGTACCTTTAGATGGGCCGGACACGTCATTTCTCCTTCAGTTGAAGGTTTAGATGCTGTTGGGTGCCTAAGGGTAGTCTCCCTAATAGAGAGGGGAGTTAAAGCACACTAGGTGGTCGATTAAATAACTAGCTTAGGAAAAAATGCAACCTAGGTATTTTTATTAGCACAGTTGAATGCATTAGAAGCATCTAAATCAGTAAATCAGTTATCCTAGCTTATATGGGACTACGGTCCAATGGGTGGGCTCCCACAGTCGCTTCTAGGTTCAGATAACCTAGCTCTAGGTTCAGATAACCTAGAAATAGCTATTTAGAACAGTTTAGCTATACTCAGTATTTTACTTTTCAGTTGGCACTGTACTGGATTAGATATCCATTGGGCTGGGCTCCCATAGTCGGTCACTAGGTTTAGATAACCTAGTAGCTCTACTAAATTTGGGATTTGCAACCCCGGGTCTAGTTAGAGATGCACACATAGCAAGTACAGTTGTCGGGCCCAAACAGCAGCATGATTACTATTTTCACTTATTATGATATTAGCTTTCAAACTCTTAATCTAATCCAGTGATTATAGTTTAAGATCAGTTTTGGCTTAGTTCAGTTTCAGTCAGTATCATGCTCCAGCTTAGCTTTTCCGTGTGAATATGCATGATAACTTTATGTGCAGTTGTTATACATGTTTGTATGTTCAGCTTTAGATATGCCATGATTGTATGCTTATATGTCATGACATGCTTAGTTTATTCAGTATATCCAGCATAGGTTTTAAACAGCATGATTTAAAATCATATTTGCATCGTTGCATGTTTTTGTGAGGTAGATGGTTTCTTACTAAGCTTTTTAGCTTACAGATGCTACTTTTCTTATACTGCAGATAAAGGTAAAGGAAAAGTGGACCAGTAGTGGAGGCTGGAGGTCAATGCAGATCAAGATGTGTGTGGCAGGAACTGGAATAAAAGATTCTAAGGGATTTTAGCAAGTTTTACTTAAGCATCAGAACTCTACAGTATTTTGTTATTTGCACTCTAGTTGTTAATCACTATGAATTAGTTCGCTATGCACTCTATTATGCTTAGAACCCTTCTCTTATGTTGTGAGGATGTTAGTTTCCATTATTAGAGTGTTTCCTAGCCTTATTAGAACTGTTGTGTGAGGTTTTGGCACGTCAAAGTGCTGAAATTAGAGTCCCCGGACGAAATTAGAACTCTGATCGGTCTCCAGACCGATCAGAGCCTGGGCAGTGCCACTGGATCGGTCATCCGACCGATCCAGATAGATACAGTATGCCACTGTATCCTCATGGATCGGTCAGCCGACCGATCCAGCACGATACAGTAGCGTTCCAGGAGAGCTTCAGGTGTCTGGATCGGTCAGTCGACCGATCTAGATATACCTGGATCGGTCTGACCGACCGATCCAGCCACACCTGGATCGGTCAGCCGACCGATCCAGTTGGGAACAGAACGACCGCAGCTCCGATCGATCCGTGGATCGATCGGCAGGTCTGTGGGTAGTTGGGAAGTTTAGTCCTAGTCCCTAGTTCAGTTGGGATGTCCAATTTCCCTCCTTAGCATGTGTATACCAGCAAAGAACCAGCAAAGAAAGTCTTTTGCCCTTTCTTACCAGTTCTATCCGTCCTTAGTAGAGTAAAATTTTTAGTTAGCCCAGCTTTCCGCACAGTATAGTTTAGCATTATTGTGACGATCGGCCTTACAGCCAGTACCCAGAAGGTGGGTCGTTACAACTATAAATACAACCTTGGTCCAGAAGCTTTTATAACAACAAGTAATTCTTGCATTCAACACTTGTGCACTTCCTTGTTAGTTTAGCTTCTTTCTTTTTATGCTTTCACTGCTGTAAGAGGCTTCTCCGCCTGAAGGAGATCTTTTAGTGTGCGATTCATTCCTTTGATTAACAACCTCCCCGGTTATAACCAAGTCAAGTCTGTGAGCCTCTTCTTTTTTTATTTATTGCTTTCTTTATTTAATTATATGCAAGTGTTTAAGTTATAAGTTTGAGAAGGGTGTTTTGTGTTTGTGTTTTTTAAGGGCTATTCAACCTCCATTCTAGTCGGCCAACACGGTCCAACAAGTGGTATCATAGCCAGGATGCTTCAGGAGGACTAACCGCCTATCGAAGCACCGAATTAATGGCCGGACCAAGCATATATCCGCCGAAGTTCAAAGGGGAATTTACTAGCTGGAAAAAGTGAATGCAGATATTTTTTAAAACAGATTTTGAGTCCACATCATCGCTGCTAACAAGGAGAGAAGGATGTACTTGCGGTGCGAGAGAGATAAGGGCGAGAAAATAGCGAGCCGATGGTCAGATCTTAGGATAGTTAGCGGGCGACTTCTCTAAATACTTTCAATCTTTTCTTTGTCTTCTAATTTTAAGAATGCAGGAGGTGTTTCAGACACTAAATCTAGTTTTTTTATTATTTAAAAAAATATTGTTCTAATATTTTTTTGTCATTTGATTTTACATTTTGATTCTTTAAATTGAGAATTTTTATACAAATGCACAAAATTATCAATGAGTAAATAAATAAGTAATTTTAATTAAAATTTAACGTGACAAAAAGTGTTATAATTTAATACTAGAAAATATAATAGGTAATTAATTATGATAGTAATTTAGGTTATTAGGCTCGACAGAGAATGGTTGGTAGCCCATTTAATTGTTGCGTCATGCTGATGACTCATAGTATGGGCATTTGGTTTAGTGAACCTATCTTAAGATTTTTTTTAAAAAGGAAAATGTTTTTTTTTTAAAAATATTAATTATTTGTTGAAACCATGATTAAATCGAGCCAGAGATAATATTTAAAAATCATAGATTGAATTTTATGTAACGTTTGATATCATAATAAACAACCACAAATCAATTGGTTCAATTTTAAAATGCTTAAATAGCAGGTAGATGCAGCCCTTGAAGAAAACTCTTGATCATCTCCAGAGCTCGAGCGGGCTGATAACTTGGAACTTCATGTTCGGCTCCTCGAACAGTGGTAAATGTCAAATTGTGATCATACACCACAGTATATCCCCCAACCTACATATTCATAATAAAAATCATCAAAATTAATGTCATTTGTTCTACTAATCATCACCATCATTAGAGCAACGAAGGGTATCATAGAGGAAAACTTGCCATCAATGTAAACATTTTCAATAACTTGTAGATTTGAGGATAATTAACTATATATCTTATGAAAAGATTTAAAACGACACAATTGTTTACCTCACTGTTAAGCATCCAAGCTCTCCATGGAGCCTTCACTTTAAGCTTTAGCTTCATGAGAGAGTATCTTGTGGAAGTAACAGGAACTACTCCATCAATGTCACCGCTGCACAAACCCAAGCAACGCTTAGTTAGGGACAAAAATTGATCGAAAACCCCTTCACTCGCAATCTAATGAATGGTATCTTTGTCATATGACATATGTTATGCAGAAATCTTAAAGCTATCATACTTGCAAAGTTGATATATCTATATATGTTATTTTTACTTACACAATGTGTATAAGGACCACAAAATTTATACACCTATCTAATTGAAAGTATTGAAATGGAAAGCTGATTCACACCCTATGATATGATGAAGACATCTAATGATTTTTTTACCTGTATTTTAAAACCCTAATCCCATTAGATAATAATTCGTGAATAATTGGTAACATTGTGGGAGGCTGATCTGACCAACTAGGTATCACTTGGCTGCATGGAGACAAATATAAATAAATGAGTTGAATTTTCATTATTTTATTTAAAAGAAAGATAAAATTATCAAATGGCGTATTCTATGTATGAGATATGTATATACCTACAACCAGACCATGTGTAATTGAGCTTTGTGATATTGGCATGTAGAGCTTTCTGTACCTCAAGATTGTTAAGGTATGCCTCCACGTAATTAGAAGTACAAGGATCAAAATTCTCAATCTGCATTAGAATTTAAGTATAACATTGCAATATGTTAGTTAGTTCTATTCACAATTGATATGATTGAGTGAAAATTCTCAATCTGCATCAGAATTTAAGTATGACATTTCAATCTGGGCAAATTCCAATCCAACAAGACTGCGATGAACTCTGATTCTTGAGTTAATAGGTCAAATCGATTCGATCTAAATTGGCTCTAAAAATACCAGGAAAATGGGGATAATTAAATGTAAAGATGTTCAGAAGAGACAAACCGAGGGCAATTTTGGAGTCGGCGTCACGCCCGACGAGAAGCACAACGGCGCGTATATGTTGTAGACGTCCAACTCCTCCACGGCAAGGTTGGCCTCGTCGATTGCCCTGTCGCACTCTGGAGCCGTCCACGGGGCGTCCGATGAGAAATTGCAGAACTTATGGATAACGCGGATGGTCTCATCGGCGATCAACGCGTGCGTCCAGAAGTAGTCAAACGTCCCCTTGCTATCCATCTCCTTGTTGATCACCGCGTTCCCGATCTAGGTCATTCGAAATCAATTTGAAATCGATCGAGATCCATCTTTCCCAATTCAATTTGCAATAAAAAGGAGAAGGGTTTAATCGGACTGATTGATTTCGGGATTCATTGCTTACCGCGATGCCTTTGAGGTTGATGAGGCGATCTTTGTGGTTGAGTATGGCGTGGGCGAGCTGGGGGACGTAGTGGCCGGCGTAGCTCTCGCCGGTGATGAAGAAGTCCCTCCCCTTATACTCCGGGAACCGCTCGAACCAGTTGACGAGGAAAACCAGCGCGTCGGTCGCCGTCCTACGGTCTCCACTCCTAGCGTAGTCCGACGTGGTGTTGGAGTTGGAGAAGCCGACGCCGGCAGGGCTCTCTAGGAACAAGACATTCGCCACTGCATTTCACAATGCACGTCAGTCGTTCGGGGTAATGCCAAAGCAGAAACCTTTTTTCACTCTACTCCCTAAGCTCTAGGAAATAACATATGTTGATGTATATATATATAGATATATATGTTGATGATGATGACGACAACATATGATCCTAACCTTCGTTCCAAGCGTAGGGATTCCTGTACAGAGTTTTGCCGTCGCTCATGACCCGAAACGGCCCGAGCTCCTCCATGGCGCCGTACCCCAGTGACGAACACCCTGGCCCTACACCCACCCACGCCACAACAATCACCACTCTATCAATCGAAAAGCAACGCCATTTTCTAATATTTTCCGTACCTCCATTGAGCCATAGCACAATAGGATTCGACCCGCTGTTCTTGGCAGCCTCGACAAAGTAGTAAAACAAAGCCCGTCCGTTGACTCTATCAACCGTGACATACCCAGCGTACTGATCGAAATTCACCCCTTCCGGCTGGCCAGGTAGCCGAACAACCTTGTCCCCCTCCTTCAGCCTGCTATTGTCGTAGACCTTCGACTTCAGGCCGGATACCGAAAGAAGACTGCTCGCCCATGAAGAAGAAGAAGAAGATGAAGAAGAAGACCTCCTTGCTCCGTTGTTAAAGTAGAACTTGTTCAGTGCATCTCTCTGCCTCACCGCGCCGGAAGCCACGCAGTGTAAGAAACAGAGGAGGAGGAGGAAGAAGAGACAAATGAAACTTGGCTTCATTGTTTGATTGGCAATGAGGAATGGAATGGAATAGAATCTTATTTATGGGATGAATCATTGGATAATTATGGGATGAATCTTATTTATGGGATTGATTCTTGTTGCTGCCGGCGGAGATTGATGTGTTTGCTTTGTTTGGCAATGGACTCTGTAAAAGGAAAACGAATGATTAATTTTGAATAAACATTTTCAAAATTAAAAGAATTTTTAAAAAGATTCCATTGTTTTTTCAATATTTATACATTGAAATAACGTATGGTAAATAGTAATTAAAAGATCTTAGAGTGGAAACATGCATAATTAATAATGAGTTCCCATGTATATTCATATTTTATTTAAATCTAATTTATTTTTTCCTTAATTTTTATCAACTTTTACTAGTCACTGAATTATTCAATCGTTTATCATAATAATTAAATCTAATTAATTTTAGCTCTTCTTGTGAATCACATATATAATGATCTAATTAGTTTTAGCTTGATTATTAACTAATTAAATTAAGTGAGGTTAAATTAATAATGAATTTTAATTTTATTTAGTTAAGGTTAAATTATTTGATTTTAAATTTGATTTCGAATTAACTAAAATGTTAAGTTAAGTATGGATTAACTGGTTATGGATTAATTAAGATTAGATGTATTAGTTCAAGATTAATTAAGTGTAAGTCAGAATTATTTAAGTTAGAGTAAATTAGTACTTAAGTTTAAGATTTACAATTATTACTCAAATTTTGGTATATTAAGTGTAATTATGAACTGTTTAATTGAATTTGCGGTTAATTTATCAAGTTTGATTTGAATTAATATTCTTAGTTAAATTAAGATTTATTCATTAATTAAGTATGAATTAAATTGTTTAGTTAACTTTCAATTAAATTGAAATTTGAATTAATTGATTTAAATTAATTATGGATTAGGTTAAATTAAACTTATATTAATCAGATTAATTAAGGTTTATTACATTGATTAATACTTAAGTTTTTAGGTTTTAAATAAAATAAAATCTTTTAATTAATTGAATTAATTGTTTAAGTTTTAATTAAATTGATTAAGATTACTTAAGTTTTAATAGTGTTAAATTTATTAAAGTTATAGTTAAGTTAATTTAAGGTTGACAATTAAGGTTTAATTTTGGAGTCATTTAGGTGTGTTTAAGTTAGGATTATGTTAGGTTTAAGTTAAAAATTAAAATTATGAATTTAGTTTTAATTGGATTTAATTAGATAAAATTCAAAATAAGTCAAATTTTGAATTAGTTAATTTAGTTAGTTAGTTTAGGATTAATTAAGTTGATTAAGTTTTTAGGTTATAAAGAAAATTAAATACTTTTAATTAATTGAATTAATTGTTTAAGTTTTAATTAAATTTATTAAGATTATGTTTAAATTTAAATCTTACATCCATCTCATCCGTTTCTAGCTTTTCAAACAAACAACCTTATATATTCTGTGAGATGATTATTAATTTTATTTTTGTACATTTAATTTGAATTTTAAGGATTGATTGACATTTAAGTCAGATTTAAATTTAACAATTTGTCGGTTAAGTGCATATTTCCAAATAAGCTTCTAGGTAGTGGCGATGCACAAGGGCCTTCTTGAGTATCGAAGCAACGACCATTTCCAAAGAAATTATACACTTAACTTTTCTCTTGAGAAACTTTGATATAACTAGTCTAGGATTTGATGAGATAGCTTCGGTTAGTTTCACTTAGTTAAGTAGACCAAGTAGGGTACTTCTTATCCCACTTGACTCTCTAAACCAAGCTTTGCCAACGTATTATCATCTCGCCCCACCCTAATACTATGTTGGGCAAGTATCAATCAAATCTAAGTATTTATCTAACCGTTTTAAATTTAACAAAAAACTAAGCATGCAAAGAAAGTTGTAAATCAAACAAACATGCAAATTTATCTAAACGAAACAATGATTCTATTGGCTTTCCCAGATCATAACCTCGATAAGATCTATGTAGGTAATGTATTTGACCCTTGAGGATCTAATATTGGTTTTGTTTAACTTGATTAATGAAGTTTGATTTATGGTTCATGCTTGGACTTGGTTTCTAGTATTCCGATTCACAATTGATAATTGATAGGTATGATTTAAGTCAAGTTTTAACTTTGTATCCTAGCTTGGATCGATTGTATACAAAGTTTTATTTTCCAAGTATCATATCAAGATTTTTTAAACCCAAATTGAACCGTTCTAATGATTCTTTAAGTTCTTTGATTTGACCTTTCAGAGTGGACTTTTCTTCCTCAAATTGATGGACTTGAGTTGAAGTTCCACTTTGAACTTGGTCAATCAAAGAACTTGGGTTAGTCTCCATTTTAAGGACTTTTACCTCCTTTTGGAGTGACTTGACCCAGACATTGGACTTGACTAGCTTGCGCATCAAGTAGTGAATCATATCATACAATTTTTCGACTAGGGAAGAATGTACCTTGTTGTTTGGTTCGTCTTAAATGGATAAGGATCTGTGGCTTGTTTCGAAGTCAACTTCAAATTCAGATCCAGACTCAGGCTCGAGCTCGGTCTCGACCACTTGTTCTAGCGCTGGTAGTGCCAAAAAGCTTGCTTGAGCTTGTTCTACCACATCTGACTCTTCCAACGACTCGGACCACGTTCCATTTAAGACCTTCCTTCTTCTTTGCTTTATTTGGTTTCCTTTATGTTCATACTATTGGAACCCTAAGGTTGTTTTGATGTGATCAACAAGTTAAGTTAGGTCTTGTGGTGTTTTAACCTTGTGTCTAAGTGTGCAGGAGCTTAGGAGCACAGGGGGTCGAGAAAAAGACGCAACCAGTGAGGACGGCACGGGAGAGAGCCGACGGATTCGATGCGTCCGAGGGATGAGGTGCTACGGAAGAGTACGCGGGCGGACGAGAAGGAGGCCTGTGGCGTTTCCGAGGGACGAGAAGCCGGAGCGAAAGGTTGCTCGAGAAGGCCGGAAGTTGGGTTCGGGTGAGCCCTATTCCGGATGGCCGAGATCACCCAAGCAAGCGGTGCCAGAGCGGAAGACCCGAACCGAGGCAAGCTGAACTAGAGTAGAGGGCCCGGACTGAAAAAGTCAGCATTGTTGGCTTTCTTGGTCCGGGCACTCGGAACCTTTCCGGGCTCCCGGAGCTCGATTTTATCCAGATCGCGGTCAAATGTGATTTATGCGAAAGGGATACAGTTTTATCCCCTTCCCAAGCACTTGGAACCCTCTAGGCGCCCTGACCAAGACTATTGTAATGCCCGAAAATTCTCAAACTTGCATTAGAATTATTTTATGATTTTTCTGGAATTTTTAGATATTTTTCCGGAATTTTCCGAGTAGCGAAAGTAGCAAAAATAATTAAAAAAATAAAATAGCTTAGGCAGAAATCGAACCCGAGACCTATGGTGTAAGGGATAATGCTAGTAACCGGTGAACCCAGCAGGGCCGTGCTGAAAGGAAAGGGAGACGATTTAATTTATATTAGAATTGGGCCGGAATTACCACTTAATATAAATAGAAGGTTTAAGTGGGGTTTGGGTTATTTCTTATTTTTGGGTTCGGCAACTTCTCAACCCTCACCACCGAAACCTCACCGCCGCCTCTCCCTCTCCTCTTTCTCTCGGTGCCCCAGCCCCCAAGGTCCATAGGTTCATCTTCCGGCGACGACTCCAACACGAAAGAGGTTCTTCTCCGCGAGAGGAACGCAAAGACGTGAGCGGATCGTCGAGAAGGTCATCTCCACCGGAATTCGAGCGAATAGAATCGTAAGAAATTACAAACAGGAGGTAAGAAACCCCTCACCTGTAGTATAATAGCTACCGTTTGATTTCCTGTGCATTAGTTTCGTTATATGCGTATGTTTTTGACATATAGGGTGTTTTTAACCTTCCTCGCAGGTTTAGGGATTTAGTGAGTACCTTTAGATGGGCCGGACACGTCATTTCTCCTTCAGTTGGAGGTTTAGATGCTGTTGGGTGCCTAAGGGTAGTCTCCCTAATAGAGAGGGGAGTTAAAGCACACTAGGTGGTCGATTAAATAACTAGCTTAGGAAAAAATGCAACCTAGGTATTTTTATTAGCACAGTTGAATGCATTAGAAGCATCTAAATAAGTAAATCAGTTATCCTAGCTTATATGGGACTACGGTCCAATGGGTGGGCTCCCACAGTCGCCTCTAGGTTCAGATAACCTAGCTCTAGGTTCAGATAACCTAGAAATAGCTATTTAGAACAGTTTAGCTATACTCAGTATTTTACTTTTCAGTTGGCACTGTACTGGATTAGATATCCATTGGGCTGGGCTCCCATAGTCGGTCCCTAGGTTTAGATAACCTAGTAGCTCTACTAAATTCGGGATTTGCAACCCCGGGTCTAGTTAGAGATGCGCGCATAGCAAGTACAGTTGTCAGGCCCAAACAGCAGCATGATTACTATTTTCACTTATTATGATATTAGCTTTCAAACTCTTAATCTAATCCAGTGATTATAGTTTAAGATCAGTTTTACCTTAGTTCAGTTTCAGTCAGTATCATGCTCCAGCTTAGTTTTTCCGTGTGAATATGCATGATAACTTTATGTGCAGTTGTTATACATGTTTATATGTTCAGCTTTAGATATGCCATGATTGTATGCTTATATGCCATGCCATGCTTAGTTTATTCAATATATCCAGCATAGGTTTTAAACAGCATGATTTAAAATCATATTTGCATCGTTGCATGTTTTTGTGAGGTAGATGGTTTCTTACTAAGCTTTTTAGCTTACAGATGCTACTTTTCTTATACTGCAGATAAAGGTAAAGGAAAAGTGGACCAGTAGCGGAGGCTGGAGGTCAATGCAGATCAAGATGTGTGTGGCAGGAACTGGAATAAAAGATTCTAAGGGATTTTACCAAGTTTTACTTAAGCATCAGAACTCTACAGTATTTTGTTATTTGCACTCTAGTTGTTAATCACTATGAATTAGATCGCTATGCACTCTATTATGCTTAGAACCCTTCTCTTATGTTGTGAGGATGTTAGTTTCCATTATTAGAGTGTTTCCTAGCCTTATTAGAACTGTTGTGTGAGGTTTTGGCACGCCAAAGTGCTGAAATCAGAGTCCCCGGATGAAATCAGAACTCTGATCGGTCTCCAGACCGATCAGAGCCTGGGCAGTGCCACTGGATCGGTCAGCCGACCGATCCAGCACGATACAGTAGCGTTCCAGGAGAGCTTCAGGTGCCTGGATCGGTCAGTCGACCGATCTAGACATACCTGGATCGGTCTGACCGACCGATCCAGCCACACCTGGATCGGTCATTCGACCGATCAAGTTGGGAACAGAACGACCACAGCTCCGATCGATCCGTGGATCGATCGGCAGGTCTGTGGGTAGTTGGGAAGTTTAGTCCTAGTCCCTAGTTCAGTTGGGATGTCCAATTTCCCTCCTTAGCATGTGTATACCAGCAAAGAACCAGCAAAGAAGGTCTTTGGCCCTTTCTTACTAGTTGTATCCATCCTTAGTAGAGTAAAATTTTTAGTTAGCCCAGCTTTCCGCACAGTATAGTTTAGCATTATTGTGACGATCGGCCTTACAGCCAGTACCCAGAAGGTGGGTCGTTACAGAGTGGTATCAGAGCAGTGTTCCATACTTCCTACACACACATCAGCATTGTACCTACAGCTTCCAAGTAAGAATACCTCTACTTAATTTATGCTCCTTGTTTTGCTATTACAGTTCATGTTTATACGCCTACTACTTGTTTGTAAGTTATAGTTTTTAAACATGATATCAGTAGTTATATAACTGTGATTACATTAGTTATGTTATGTTCTCTATGTCATTAGAAATGGCACGAGGACGCCCAGCTAGAAGGGCACTAGCTACTGAGCCCCAGCAAGAGGCAGGCAGTTCAGTGCCTCCTCCAAACCTTACAGCATTAGTGGCTTAGTTACAACAGCAGCTAGCTGAACAGCAACAGGAAATAGCCACCTTAAAGGCTAATCAGCAGAATACCCCCACAGTCACCCCGGAACCGAATTTGATGACTCCGGTAGTCTTAGAGGTTCCACCAGCTCAGCCTACAGCACCAGTACCAGCAGCCCCAACAGCTGAGCCAAGAAAGGAAGCCTATCTGATCCAGTGGCAGCGAGTCAAGCCAGAGAACTTCTCAGGCACTAGTGAACCATGGGATGCACAAGCCTGGTTCAAAATACTAGAGAGCACGATGGAGCTTCTGGACTGGCCAGAACATGAGAAGGTGAAGTGTGCCTCCTTTTGCCTGACAGGAGACGCACGCATGTGGTGGGAAAGGATCAGAACGAAGCGCCCAGTGAACCAGATGTTATGGGTTGACTTCGAGAAGGAGTTCTTCGAGGAGTTCTTTCACATATGGGTCACAAACTGCCACTACAACGAGTTCACTGAGTTTCATCAGGGCAACCTTTCAGTTGAGGAAGCCGTGAAGAAATTCAATAGGTTGGCTCGTCTATGCCCAGAGCTAGTCAGCACAGAGAAGGAACGAATCCGGTTGATGCTCAAGATGCTGAGGCCAGAGATAGCAGTGAACGTGGCTGGTGGCATACATAGGCCACAAACCACAGAGGAGTTAGTGAGCAGTGCTTTGACCGCAGAGCATTACCAGAACAACATAAAGCAGCAGAAGCAAGTCTCCTCAGAGTCCAAAGGCCAAGGAAACTCTCACATTCAAAAACAGCAAGGCCACAGCTCTAACTGGAAAGGGAACTCCAACAGCAAGCGCAAATCAGGGAGTGACCCAAAAGGAGGACCATCTAGCAAGCGACCCAGTTATCCAAAGTGTGCTACTTGTGGGAAATTCCACCCTGGGGTTTGCCGCAAGGGCACACGAGGATGCTTTGAATGTGGACAAGAAGGACACATGGCCAAGCAGTGCCCGAACAAGACCGGTCTTCCTCAGCCACAGCAGATTCAGTATGCAGGCCAGCCAGCTCAGTTATATCAGATGCAGGCCGCTCTAGAAGGTCCACTTATCAGCCAGGGCAGATTAGAAGCCCCTCCAGCTACGGCGAATGCGAGGATCTACTCACTCACCAGAGAGGACGTAGCCAATGCCTCGACAGTTGTCACAGGTCAGATTAGCATTTTTCAGTATAGTGCTACTGTTCTATTTGATACTGGGGCAACCCATCCATATATAGCCAGGGTGTTCTCTGAAAAATTAGAAATACCCTCAGAGGTACTCGGTCGGTTTTGGCACTACCTTCGGAGAGATCATGGCATCCACGCCCTGGCTCAGAGCAGTGCCATAAGTAGACAGGGAGCTCTTTTGTGATCCGATCCTGCTGGAAATGACTGACTATGACGTCATCCTTGGAATGGACTTCCGATCGGATACGGTGCTTCCATAGAGTGCCGTAAATGGAAAGTCATATTCCAACCCGAGCAAACAGAGTTCGAGTACATCGGAGAACCAAAGAGAAAAGCCGAAAATTTCTCTCGCAGAAGTTGATGGATTCGGGTTGTACGGTACCTAGCACATGTAGTCAATACCGGCCAGACAAGGACCAACTAGAGAGGGTCCGAGTTGTATGTGACTACCAGCAGTCTTCCCGAGGAGGACCTAGCACCGGTCGGAGATTGAATTTGAGATAGAGCTCTTCCGGCACCAATCCTATTTCCAAAGCGACATATCGCATGGCTCCAGCAGAACTGAAGGAACTTCAGGAGCTACTTGACAAGGGCTTCATCGCCCTAGTCACTCACCATGGGAGCGCCTGTGTTGTTCGTGAAGAAGAAGGATGGAAGCATGCGATTGTGCACGATCACCGAACCAAGTCACAATCAAGAACACCCTTCCCGGAATCGATGACTGTTCGACCAGGTCAAGGGAGCAGCGGTGTTCTCTAAGATAGATCTCAGATCGAGTTATCACCGGTGAAGGTTAAAGAAGGGATATACCCAAGACGGATTCAGAACCGGATACGGGCACTACGAGTTCGTAGTCATGCCCTTTAGCGTGACGATGCTCCAGCTACATTCATGGATCTCATGAAGAGTATTCGGGAGTACCTAGATAAGTTTGTTATTGTGTTCATCGATGACATCCTTATCTACTCGGGAACTCAAGAAGAACACGCAGAGCACCGAAACTAGTGTTGCGGACCCTTCAGCAGCATCTATACGCCAAGTTCACGAAATGTGAATTTTGGCTAGATCAGTGTCCTTCGGTCACATCATCTCCAAGGATGGTATTATGGTAGATCCCAGCAAGATAGAAGCAGTAAGTAACTGGAAGAGACCTAAGAACGCCAATGAAATCAGAAGCTTTCTGGGATTAGCAGGATACTACAGAAAGTTTATAGAGGACTTCTCAAGGATAGCCTCCCCACTAGGAAGAACAGGAAATTTTAGTGGACAGAGGACTGTGAGAACAGCTTCAGCGAGCTAAAAAGGAGATTGACCAGTGCTCCCATTTTGACTCTACCAGACAACACCAGTAGCTTTGACATCTATAGTGATGCCTCTAAGTTGGGACTAGGAGCAGTGCTGATGCAAAACGGCAAGGTGATCGCCTATGCCTCCAGACAACTCAAGGATTATGAGAAGAATTACCCTACTCATGACCTTGAGCTTGCAGCAGAGTGTTTGCCCTCAAAATTTGGAGACATTACTTATATGGAGCTCAGTGCAGAGGGTATACAGATCATCAGAGTCTGAAGTACTTCTTCACTTAGAAGGATCTGAATATGCGACAGCGCAGATGGTTAGAGCTGGTCAAAGACTACGATATAGACATCCTCTACCATCCAGGGAAAGCAAATAAGGTAGCAGATGCACTTAGCAGGAAGTCCAGTGCTACCTTATTATCTCTAGCAGCCATGTCACCAACCCTACAGAAGGAGATCGTAGATTTCGGTCTTGAACTCATCGTTGGACAGCTCTCTACTATGACCTTTGAGTCTACCTTGCTTGGTGATATTCAGAGCAGGACCCTGCAATTCAGAAAATCAAGCAAGGGCTAGCGTAATCGAAAGTAGAGAATTGAGTGTCCGATGGCGGGTGTCAGATTTGGTGACAGAACTGTGTTCCCGATCGGGAGGAGCTACGAAGACAGATGTTAGATGAGGCTCACAAGACTCCCTATGCGATGCATCCAGTTCCACAAAATGTACCAAGACCGAAGAACCGTTTTGGTGGCGGGATGAAGCGAGACATCGCCAGATATGTTAGCATCTGCCTCACATGCCGAGGGTCAAGGCGAACATCGCGACTGGAGGAGTTCTGCACCTATACTGATTCCGAGTGGAAGTGGGAGGATATCTCTATGGATTTCATAGTGGACCGCCCGGAACCACGAATGGTTTTGACGCCATCTGGGTAATAGTCGTCTTGACTAAATCACCCACTTCTTAGCTATCAAGATATCTTACTCCATGGAGAAGCTAGCTCGGTTGTATCTCCAGGAGATCGTCGGACTACATGGAGTCCCACAAACCATCATTTCAGACGAGCAGATTCACATCACACTTCGGGAGTGTGTACGGCACTAAGTTAAAGTTCAAGACAAGATTCCATCCTCGACGGATGGTCGACGGAGAGAGTAAACCAGGTACTCGAAGATATGCTCCGAGCGTGTGCCCTAGACTTCAAGGGAAGTTGGTGCAAATATCTGAGCTTAGCAGAATTTGCATACAACAACAACTATCAGGCCACTATCGGCATGGCACCTTACGAGGCTCTCTATGGGTGGAGGTGTAGATCTCCAATCTGCTGGTATGAGAGTGGTGAACAGAAGGAACTAGAGCTTCAGATAGATCTAGTCGCAGATACCACAGCAGCCATACAGCAGATCCGCCAGAGGATAGAGACAGCTCAGAGCCGCCAGAAGAGCTATGCTGATACGCGGCGCAGACCCTTAGAGTTTTCAGTCGGGGATACAGTGTTCCTCAGAGTAGCTCCCATGAAGGGAGTGATGCGTTTTGGGAAGAAGGGCAAACTTAGTCCCAGATATGTGGGACCATACCTTATCAGCAGAAGAGTGGGCAAGGTAGCATATGAGCTAGAGCTACCCCAGGAAATGTCAGCTGTCCACAACGTATTTCATGTCTCTATGCTGAAGAAGCATACCCCAGATGCCACCCAGGTGATTGAGCCCCAGTCGGTACAGATCCGCGAAGACCTCAGCTATGATAGTCGGCCTATTCAGATAATAGACCGAGCAGTTAAGAAATTGCGGAAAAAGGAAGTACCATTAGTCAAAGTCATTTGGCACAGTCACACAGCAGAAGAGGCAACTTGGGAGACAGAAGCCAGCATGAGACAGAAGTACCCAGAATTGTTCTAAGTTCAAGGATGAACTTTTTATAAGGTATGGGGGATTGTAACGCCCGAAAATTCTCAAACTTGCATTAGAATTATTTTATGATTTTTCTAGAATTTTTAGATATTTTTTCGGAATTTTCCGAGTAGCGGAAGTAGCAAAAATAATTAAAAAAATAAAATAGCTTAGGCGGGAATCGAACCCGAGACCTATGGTGTAAGGGATAATGCTATTAACCGGTGAACCAAGCAGGGCCGTGCTGAAAGGAAAGGGAGACGATTTAATTTATATTAGAGTTGGGCCGGAATTACCACTTAATATAAATAGAAGGTTTAAGTGGGGTTTGGGTTATTTCTTATTTTTGGGTTCGGCAACTTCTCAACCCTCACCACCGAAACCTCACCGCCGCCTCTCCCTCTCCTCTTTCTCTCGGCGCCCCAGCCCCCAAGGTCCATAGGTTCATCTTCCGGCGACGACTCCAACACGAAAGAGGTTCTTCTCCGCGAGAGGAACGCAAAGACGTGAGCGGATCGTCGAGAAGGTCATCTCCACCGGAATTCGAGCGAATAGAATCGTAAGAAATTACGAACAGGAGGTAAGAAACCCCTCACCTGTAGTATAATAGCTACCGTTTGATTTCCTGTGCATTAGTTTAGTTATATGTGTATGTTTTCGACATATAGGGTGTTTTTAACCTTCCTCGCAGGTTTAGGGATTTAGTGAGTACCTTTAGATGGGCCGGACACGTCATTTCTCCTTCAGTTGGAGGTTTAGATGCTGTTGGGTGCCTAAGGGTAGTCTCCCTAATAGAGAGGGGAGTTAAAGCACACTAGGTGGTCGATTAAATAACTAGCTTAGGAAAAAATGCAACCTAGGTATTTTTATTAGCACAGTTGAATGCATTAGAAGCATCTAAATCAGTAAATCAGTTATCCTAGCTTATATGGGACTACGGTCCAATGGGTGGTCTCCCACAGTCGCCTCTAGGTTCAGATAACCTAGCTCTAGGTTCAGATAACCTAGAAATAGCTATTTAGAACAGTTTAGCTATACTCAGTATTTTACTTTTCAGTTGGCACTGTACTGGATTAGATATCCATTGGGCTGGGCTCCCATAGTCGGTCACTAGGTTTAGATAACCTAGTAGCTCTACTAAATTTGGGATTTGCAACCCCGGGTCTAGTTAGAGATGCACGCATAGCAAGTACAGTTGTCGGGCCCAAACAGCAGCATGATTACTATTTTCACTTATTATGATATTAGCTTTCAAACTCTTAATCTAATCCAGTGATTATAGTTTAAGATCAGTTTTGGCTTAGTTCAGTTTCAGTCAGTATCATGCTCCAGCTTAGCTTTTCCGTGTGAATATGCATGATAACTTTATGTGCAGTTGTTATACATGTTTGTATGTTCAGCTTTAGATATGCCATGATTGTATGCTTATATGCCATGCCATGCTTAGTTTATTCAGTATATCCAGCATAGGTTTTAAACAGCATGATTTAAAATCATATTTGCATCGTTGCATGTTTTTGTGAGGTAGATGGTTTCTTACTAAGCTTTTTAACTTACAGATGCTACTTTTCTTATACTGCAGATAAAGGTAAAGGAAAAGTGGACCAGTAGCGGAGGCTGGAGGTCAATGCAGATCAAGATGTGTGTGGCAGGAACTGGAATAAAAGATTCTAAGGGATTTTAGCAAGTTTTACTTAAGCATCAGAACTCTACAGTATTTTGTTATTTGCACTCTAGTTGTTAATCACTATGAATTAGTTCGCTATGCACTCTATTATGCTTAGAACCCTTCTCTTATGTTGTGAGGATGTTAGTTTCCATTATTAGAGTGTTTCCTAGCCTTATTAGAATTGTTGTGTGAGGTTTTGGCACGCCAAAGTGCTGAAATCAGAGTCCCCGGACGAAATCAGAACTCTGATCGGTCTCCAGACCGATCAGAGCCTGGGCAGTGCCACTGGATCGGTCAGCCGACCGATCCAGATAGATACAGTATGCTACTGTATCCTCCTGGATCGGTCAGCCGACCGATCCAACACGATACAGTAGCGTTCCAGGAGAGCTTCATGTGCCTGGATCGGTCAGTCGACCGATCCAGACATACCTGGATCGGTCTGATCGACCGATCCAGCCACACCTGGATCGGTCAGCCGACCGATCCAGTTGGGAACAGAACGATCGCAGCTCCGATCGATCCGTGGATCGATCGGCAGGTCTGTGGGTAGTTGGGAAGTTTAGTCCTAGTCCCTAGTTCAGTTGGGATGTCCAATTTCCCTCCTTAGCATGTGTATACCAGCAAAGAAAGTCTTTTGCCCTTTCTTACCAGTTCTATCTGTCCTTAGTAGAGTAAAATTTTTAGTTAGCCCAGCTTTCCGCACAGTATAGTTTAGCATTATTGTGACGATCGGCCTTACAGCCAGTACCCAGAAGGTGGGTCGTTACAACTATAAATACAACCTTGGTCCAGAAGCTTTTATAACAACAAGTAATTCTTGCATTCAACACTTGTGCACTTCCTTGTTAGTTTAGCTTCTTTCTTTTTATGCTTTCACTGCTGTAAGAGGCTTCTCCGCCTGAAGGAGATCTTTTCGTGTGCGATTCATTCCTTTGATTAACAACCTCCCCGGTTATAACCAAGTCAAGTCTGTGAGCCTCTTCTTTTTTTATTTATTGCTTTCTTTATTTAATTATATGCAAGTGTTTAAGTTATAAGTTTGAGAAGGGTGTTTTGTGTTTGTGTTTTTTAAGGGCTATTCAACCCCCATTCTAGTCGGCCAACACGGTCCAACAAGTGGTATCATAGCCAGGATGCTTCAGGAGGACTAACCGCCTATCGAAGCACCGAATCAATGGCCGGACCAAGCATATATCCGCCGAAGTTCAAAGGGGAATTTACTAGCTGGAAAAAGTGAATACAGATATTTTTTAAAACAGACTTTGAGTCCACATCATCGCTGCTAACAAGGAGAGAAGGATGTACTTGCGGTGCGAGAGAGATAAGGGCGAGAAAATAGCGAGCCGATGGTCAGATCTTAGGATAGTTAGCGGGCGACTTCTCTAAATACTTTCAATCTTTCTTTGTCTTCTAATTTTAAGAATGCAGGAGGTGTTTCAGACACTAAATCTAGTTTTTTTATTATTTAAAAAATATTGTTCTAATATTTTTTTGTCATTTGATTTTACATTTTGATTCTTTAAATTGAGAATTTTTATACAAATGCACAAAATTATCAATGAGTAAATAAATAAGTAATTTTAATTAAAATTTAACGTGACAAAAAGTGTTATAATTTAATACTAGAAAATATAATAGGTAATTAATTATGATAGTAATTTAGGTTATTAGGCTCGACAGAGAATGGTTGGTAGCCCATTTAATTGTTGCGTCATGCTGATGACTCATAGTATGGGCATTTGGTTTAGTGAACCTATCTTAAGATTTTTTTTAAAAAGAAAAATGTTTTTTTTTTAAATATTAATTATTTGTTGAAACCATGATTAAATCGAGCCAGAGATAATATTTAAAAATCATAGATTGAATTTTATGTAACGTTTGATATCATAATAAACAACCACAAATCAATTGGTTCAATTTTAAAATGCTTAAATAGTAGGTAGATGCAGCCCTTGAAGAAAACTCTTGATCATCTCCAGAGCTCGAGCTGGCTGATAACTTGGAACTTCATGTCCGGCTCCTCGAACAGTGGTAAATGTCAAATTGTGATCATACACCACAGTATATCCCCCAACCTACATATTCATAATAAAAATCATCAAAATTAATGTCATTTGTTCTACTAATCATCACCATCATTAGAGCAACGAAGGGTATCATAGAGGAAAACTTGCCATCAATGTAAACATTTTCAATAACTTGTAGATTTGAGGATAATTAACTATATATCTTATGAAAAGATTTAAAACGACACAATTGTTTACCTCACTGTTAAGCATCCAAGCTCTCCATGGAGCCTTCACTTTAAGCTTTAGCTTCTTGAGAGAGTATCTTGTGGAAGCAACAGGAACTACTCCATCAAAGTCACCGCTGCACAAACCCAAGCAACGCTTAGTTAGGGACAAATTGATCGAAAACCCCTTCACTCGCAATCTAATGAATGGTATCTTTGTCATATGACATATGTTATGCAGAAATCTTAAAGCTATCATACTTGCAAAGTTGATATATCTATATATGTTATTTTTACTTACACAATGTGTATAAGGACCACAAAATTTATACACCTATCTAATTGAAAGTATTGAAATGGAAAGCTGATTCACACCCTATGATATGATGAAGACATCTAATGATTTTTTTACCTGTATTTTAAAACCCTAATCCCATTAGATAATAATTCGTGAATAATTGGTAACATTGTGGGAGGCTGATCTGACCAACTAGGTATCACTTGGCTGCATGGAGACAAATATAAATAAATGAGTTGAATTTTCATTATTTTATTTAAAAGAAAAATAAAATTATCAAATGGCGTATTCTATGTATGAGATATGTATATTCCTACAACCAGACCATGTGTAATTGAGCTTTGTGATATTGGCATGTAGAGCTTTCTGTACCTCAAGATTGTTAAGGTATGCCTCCACGTAATTAGAAGTACAAGGATCAAAATTCTCAATCTGCATTAGAATTTAAGTATAACATTGCAATATGTTAGTTAGTTCTATTCACAATTGATATGATTGAGTGAAAATTCTCAATCTGCATCAGAATTTAAGTATGACATTTCAATCTGGGCAAATTCCAATCCAACAAGACTGCGATGAACTCTGATTCTTGAGTTAATAGGTCAAATCGATTCGATCTAAATTGGCTCTAAAAATACCAGGAAAATGGGGATAATTAAATGTAAAGATGTTCAGAAGAGACAAACCGAGGGCAATTTTGGAGTCGGCGTCACGCCCGACGAGAAGCACAACGGCGCGTATATGTTGTAGACGTCCAACTCCTCCACGGCAAGGTTGGCCTCGTCGATTGCCCTGTCGCACTCTGGAGCCGTCCACGGGGCGTCCGATGAGAAATTGCAGAACTTATGGATAGCGCGGATGGTCTCATCGGCGATCAACGCGTGCGTCCAGAAGTAGTCAAACGTCCCCTTGCTATCCGTCTCCTTGTTGATCACCGCGTTCCCGATCTAGGTCATTCGAAATCAATTTGAAATCAATCGAGATCCATCTTTCCCAATTCAATTTGCAATAAAAAGGAGAAGGGGTTAATCGGACTGATTGATTTCGGAATTCATTGCTTACCGCGATGCCTTTGAGGTTGATGAGGCGATCTTTGTGGTTGAGTATGGCGTGGGCGAGCTGGGGGACGTAGTGGCCGGCGTAGCTCTCGCCGGTGATGAAGAAGTCCCTCCCCTTATACTCCGGGAACCGCTCGAACCAGTTGACGAGGAAAACCAGCGCGTCGGTCGCCGTCCTACTGTCTCCACTCCTAGCGTAGTCCGACGTGGTGTTGGAGTAGGAGAAGCCGACGTCGGCAGGGCTCTCTAGGAACAAGACATTCGCCACTGCATTTCACAATGCACGTCAGTCGTTCGGGGTAATGCCAAAGCAGAAACCTTTTTTCACTCTACTCCCTAAGCTCTAGGAAATAACATATGTTGATGTACATATATATAGATATATATGTTGATGATGATGACGACGACATATGATCCTAACCTTCGTTCCAAGCGTAGGGATTCCTGTACAGAGTTTTGCCGTCGCTCATGACCCGAAACGGCCCGAGCTCCTCCATGGCGCCGTACCCCAGTGACGAACACCCTGGCCCTGCACCCACCCACGCCACAACAATCACCACTCTATCGATCGAAAAGCAACGTGATTTTCTAATATTTTCCGCACCTCCATTGAGCCAGAGCACAATAGGATTCGACCAGCTGTTCTTGGCAGCCTCGACAAAGTAGTAAAACAAAGCCCGTCCGTTGGCTCTGTCGACTGTGACATACCCAGCGTACTGATCGAAATTCACCCCTTCCGGCTGGCCAGGTAGCCGAACAACCTTGTCCCCCTCCTTCAGCCTGCTATTGTCGTAGACCTTCGACTTCAGGCCGGATACCGAAAGAAGACTGCTCGCCCATGAAGAAGAAGAAGAAGATGAAGAAGAAGACCTCCTTGCTCCGTTGTTAAAGTAGAACTTGTTCAGTGCATCTCTCTGCCTCACCACGCCGGAAGCCACGTAGTGTACGAAACAGAGGAGGAGGAGGAAGAAGAGACAAATGAAACTTGGCTTCATTGTTTGATTGGCATTGAGGAATGGAATGGAATAGAATCTTATTTATGGGATGAATCATTGGATAATTATGGGATGAATCTTATTTATGGGATTGATTCTTGTTGCTACCGGCGGAGATTGATGTGTTTGCTTTGTTTGGCAATGGACTCTGTAAAAGGAAAACGAATGATTAATTTTGAATAAACATTTTCAAAATTAAAAGAATTTTTAAAAAGATTCCATTGTTTTTTCAATATTTATACATTGAAATAACGTATGGTAAATAGTAATTAAAAGATCTTAGAGTGGAAACATGCATAATTAATAATGAGTTCCCATGTATATTCATATTTTATTTAAATCTAATTTATTTTTTCCTTAATTTTTATCAACTTTTACTACTCACTGAATTATTCAATCATTTATCATAATAATTAAATCTAATTAATTTTAGCTCTTCCTGTGAATCACATATATAATGATCTAATTAGTTTTAGCTTGATTATTAACTAATTAAATTAAGTGAGGTTAAATTAATAATGAATTTTAATTTTATTTAGTTAAGGTTAAATTATTTGATTTTAAATTTGATTTCGAATTAACTAAAATGTTAAGTTAAGTATGGATTAACTGGTTATGGATTAATTAAGATTAGATGTATTAGTTCAAGATTAATTGTGTAAGTCAGAATTATTTAAGTTAGATTAAATTAGTACTTAAGTTTAAGATTTACAATTATTACTCAAATTTTGGTATATTAAGTGTAATTATGAACTGTTTAATTGAATTTGCGGTTAATTTATCAAGTTTGATTTGAATTAATATTCTTAGTTAAATTAAGATTTATTCATTAATTAAGTATGAATTAAATTGTTTAGTTAACTTTCAATTAAATTGAAATTTGAATTAATTGATTTAAATTAATTATGGATTAGGTTAAATTAAACTTATATTAATCAGATTAATTAAGGTTTATTACATTGATTAATAATTAAGTTTTTAGGTTTTAAAGAAAATAAAAATCTTTTAATTAATTGAATTAATTGTTTAAGTTTTAATTAAATTGATTAAGATTACTTAAGTTTTTATAGTGTTAAATTTATTAAAGTTATAGTTAAGTTAATTTAAGGTTGACAATTAAGGTTTAATTTTGGAGTCATTTAGGTGTGTTTAAGTTAGGATTATGTTAGGTTTAAGTTAAAAATTAAAATTATGAATTTAGTTTTAATTGGATTTAATTAGATAAAATTCAAATTAAGTCAAATTTTGAATTAGTTAATTTAGTTAGTTAGTTTAGGATTAATTAAGTTGATTATGTTTTTAGGTTATAAAGAAAATTAAATAATTTTAATTAATTGAATTAATTGTTTAAGTTTTAATTAAATTTATTAAGATTATATTTAAATTTAAATCTTACATCCATCTCATCCGTTTCTAGCTTTTCAAACAAACAACCATATATATTCTGTGAGATGATTATTAATTTTATTTTTGTACATTTAATTTGAATTTTAAGGATTGATTGACATTTAAGTCAGATTTAAATTTAACAATTTGTCAGTTAAGTGCATATTTCCAAATAAGCTTCTAGGTTGTGGCGATGCACAAGGGCCTTCTTGAGTATCGAAGCAACGACCACTTCTAAATAAAGTCTTTTAAAGAAATTATACACTTAACTTTTCTCTTGAGAAACTTTGATATAACTAGTCTAGGATTTGATGAGGTAGCTTCGGTTAGTTTCACTTAGTTAAGTAGACCAAGTAGGGTACTTCTTATCCCACTTGACTCTCTAAACCAAGCTTTGCCAACGTATTATCATCTCGCCCCACCCTAATACTAAGTTGGGCAAGTATCAATCAAATCTAAGTATTTATCTAACCGTTTTAAATTTAACAAAAAAATAAGCATGCAAAGAAAGTTGTAAATCAAACAAACATGCAAATTTATCTAAACGAAACAATGTTTCTATTGGCTTTCCCAGATCATAACCTCGATAAGATCTATGTAGGTAATGTATTTGACCCTTGAGGATCTAATATTGGTTTTGTTTAACTTGATTAATGAAGTTTGATTTATGGTTCATGCTTGGACTCGGTTTCTAGTATTCCGATTCACAATTTATAATTGATAGGTATGATTTAAGTCAAGTTTTAACTTTGTATCCTAGCTTGGATCGATTGTATACAAAGTTTTATTTTCCAAGTATCATATCAAGATTTTTTAAACCCAAATTGAACCGTTCTAATGATTCTTTAAGTTCTTTGATTTGACCTTTCAGAGTGGACTTTTCTTCCTCAAATTGATGGACTTGAGTTGAAGTTCCACTTTGAACTTGGTCAATCAAAGAACTTGGGTTAGTCTCCATTTTAAGGACTTTTACCTCCTTTTGAAGTGACTTGACCCAGACATTGGAGTTGACTAGCTTGCGCATCAAGTAGTGAATCATATCATACAATTTTTCGACTAGGGAAGAATGTACCTTGTTGTTTGGTTCATCTTAAATGGATAAGGATCTGTGGCTTGTTTCGAAGTCAACTTCAAATTCAGATCCAGACTCAGGCTCGAGCTCGGTCTCGACCACTTGTTCTAGCGCTGGTAGTGCCAAAAAGCTTGCTTGAGCTTGTTCTACCACATCTGACTCTTCCAACGACTCGGACCACGTTCCATTTAAGACCTTCCTTCTTCTTTGCTTTATTTGGTTTCCTTTATGTTCATACTATTGGAACCCTAAGGTTGTTTTGATGTGATCAACAAGTTAAGTTAGGTCCTGTGGTGTTTTAACCTTGTGTCTAAGTGTGCAGGAGCTTAGGAGCACAGGGGGTCGAGCAAAAGACGCAACTAGCGAGGACGGCACGGGAGAGAGACGACGGATTCGATGCGTCCGAGGGATGAGGTGCTACGGAAGAGTACACGGGCGGATGAGAAGGAGGCCTGTGGCGTTTCCGAGGGACGAGAAGCCGGAGCGAAAGGTTGCTCGAGAAGGCCGGAAGTTGGGTTCGGGTGAGCCCTATTCCGGATGGCCGAGATCACCCAAGCAAGCGGAGCCAGAGCGGAAGACCCGAACCGAGGCAAGCTGAACTAGAGTAGAGGGCCCAGACTGAAAAAGTCAACATTGTTGACTTTCTTGGTCCGGGCACTCGGAACCTTTCCGGGCTCCCGGAGCTCGATTTTATCCAGATCGTGGTCAAATGTGATTTATGTGAAAGGTATACAGTTTTATCCCCTTCCCAAGCACCTGGAACCCTCTAGGCGCCCTGACCAAGACTATAAATACAACCTTGGTCCAGAAGCTTTTATAACAACAAGTAATTCTTGCATTCAACACTTGTGCACTTCCTTGTTAGTTTAGCTTCTTTCTTTTTATGCTTTCACTGCTGTAAGAGGCTTCTCCGCCTGAAGGAGATCTTTTAGTGTGCGATTTATTTCTTTGATTAACAACCTCCCCGATTATAACCAAGTTAAGTCTGTGAGCCTCTTCTTTTTTTATTTATTTGCTTTCTTTATTTAATTATATGCAAGTGTTTAAGTTATAAGTTTGAGAAGGGTGTTTTGTGTTTGTGTTTTTTAAGGGCTATTCAACCCCCCTTCTAGTCGGCCAACGCGGTCCAACAAGTGGTATCATAGCCAGGATGCTTCAGGATGACTAATCGCCGATCGAAGCACCGAATCAATGGTCGGACCAAGCATATACCCGCCGAAGTTCAATGGGGAATTTGCTAGCTGGAAAAAGCGAATGCAGATATTTTTTAAAACAGACTTTGAGTTACTTTTAATTATGAAATTCAGTTTTGTAGCACCCGAAGGTAAGGAAGAATACCAGTGGACAAAAATGGTGCTGGCCGACTACGTTACAAATGGCAAAGCTGAGTTCCATCTGCTGAGCATCTTTCTGCCACAAGAAGTCAACTAGATCGTCACCTATAATTCAGCAAAGGAATTTTGGGAGAAGTTTCTTGAACTACATGAAGGGGCGTCTGAAGCTAAGCTCGTAATACGGGACTTACTTCACAACCTGCGACTTGAAGTAGACGAATAATTGCACATCTACACTCAAAAATTAAGGAGCTCATCACCAAACTTTCGAATCTCAAAGAAAATGTAAGTAACCGAGATTCCCTAAGGTAAACACTCAATTCTTTTCCTAGAAATACTAAATGGGCATCACTAGTAGATGCTTTTTATATATCTAAGGACTTAGAAACTATTTCCTTAGAAGAATTATTTTCCATATTTGAAGTGTATGAATCGAGATGTGCAGGTATGAAAGAGCCAAAGCACAATATCACCCTAAAGGCATCGAGAGACGAACAAGAGTCAGAATCCTTTCTCGATGATGAAGAAATGGTAATGATGGTAAGGCGATTTAAGAAATTATGTAAATCTAGAAAAACTAACCATCTGCAGGGTAGAAAGAAAAGGACGATCCGATGCTACCACTGCAACGAAGAAGAGCGCGTCAAAGACTACTGCCCCAAGCTAAGAAACAAGGATAAAGGAAAGAAGCCTGTCCAACCAAACAAATTCAAGACACTAAAAGTGACGTGGGATGATACGTCGTCTGAATCGGAAGTCGAGGCCTTCTCTGGACTTGCATTAATGGCAAGCCATCAAGGCGAAGACTATGATTTAAGCTCATCCAAAATGAGCATCAAAAGCATCGATGAAGGGGGAGCTACATCGAAAGAAAGCAGCAGATCAGGGGGAGACACGGATAACGAGATCGACAAGATAAGTCATGTACGATCTCTTCCTCCCGATAAATTATTTAAGTTTGTTAAATTATTAACAAAGGATTGTTGTAAGTTAGAAAAAGAGATTAAAAATTTAAAAGTAATTCTAGCTAAATCTTGCCTATTAGAAGAATTAGACAAAGTAAAATTAGAAAATGAAAATTTAAAAATACAAGTAGATAACTTGAAAAATCATACATGTTCATCAAATACAAGCAATAGAAAATTCACTAATTTAAATTGGTATTATAGATATCACAAGGGACAAATTAGAAATATTCCAAAGAAATATGCCCCTAAGAAATTCTTAGTTAATCCAGTTGGCTGGAATTTATATTGGGTTCCAAAGTCTTGCTTAATCTAAAACTTTTAATTAGACTTAGCGCTTTCAGCGAGAACATTAAATGTTAAATTTCTTTATGAGGCTTTGTCGAAGAAAGTGGTTGTTGCTCCAATAACCAAGAAGGTCTAATGCCTTGCCATTGCCTGAAAGCCAAAATATTGAAATAAAATATTTAATTAACTTACTGATAAAGCATTAAAATTAAAATTAAATAATGCTTTAAAAATTTTTTCTAAAAATTACTTAAAATTCTTTTTAACCGTAGAATTTTTAACTTAGAAAAATTTTCTTGCTTTAAAATTTTTTTGCTTAGCAAAGTTCTCAAAAATATTTATGCTTGCAACAGATTTTTTTTTCTAGAATATTTTTCTTGCAAAATTGTCTAAACTTAGACATTTTTAACTTAGAATTTTTTTTAAAAATTTTCTTTTACTTATAAATTTTTTTTCTAAGTATTGAAATAAGTTATTGCAAATTTTTGATGATATCGATAATTTTTAAAAGTTTCAAAGTTTTCAAAATTATTACCCTTAGAGTTTTTCTTGGTACCCTATTTTTTATGTGATCAAAGGGGGAGAAGGAAAAGGTTAAGTCTAAAGGGAGGTAGATTATAATTTTTTTATTTTTTTTGCACTTTATTGCAATATTATTTGTTTTACTTTTAAGTCTATTTACCCTAGCTTAACTTATGTTGCTCACATAAAAAAGGGGGAGATTGTTGGAACCCCAAGGTTGTTTTGATGTGATCAACAAGTTAAGTTAGGTCTTGTAGTGTTTTAACCTTGTGTCTAAGTGTGCAGGACCTTAGGAGCACAGGGGGTCGAGCAAAAGATGCAGCTAGCGAGAAGGATGGTACGGGAGAGCCGACGAGCTCGGTGCGTCCGAGGGATAAGGTGCTGCGGAAGAGTACGTGGGCGGACGAGAAGGAGGCGCGCGACATTTCCGAGGGATTAGAAGCTGGAGCGGAAGGTTGCTCGAGAAGGCCGGAAGTTGGGTTAGGGTGAGCCCTATTCCGGATGGCCGAGATCACCCAACCAAGCGGATCCGGAGCAGAAGATCCAGACCAAGGCGAGATGAACTAGAGCAGAGGACCCGGATCAAAAAAGTCAACATTGTTGACTTTCTTAGTCTGGGCGCCCGGACCACTCCGGGGTGCCCGGAACCCTTCTGGGCGCCCGGACCACTTCGGGGTGCCCGGAACCCTTCTGGGCGCCCGAACCACTCCGGGGTGCCCGGAACCCTTCTGGGCGCCCGGACCTGGATTTTATCCAGATCGTGGTCAAACGCGATCTATGCGAAAGGGATAAAGTTTTATCCCCTTCCCAGGCGCCTGGAACCCTCCAAGTGCCCCGACCAAGGCTATAAATACAGCCTTAGTCCAGAAGATTTTATAACAACAAGCAATTCTTACATGCAACAGTTGTTCGCTTCCTTGTTAGTTTAGCTTCTTTCTTTTTGCGCTTTCACTACTGTAAGAGGCTTCTCCGCTTGAAGGAGATCTTTTAGTGTGTGATTCATTCCTTGGATTAACAAGCTCCCCGGTTGTAACCAAGTCAAGTCTGTGAGCCTCTTCTTTTAGTATATTGCTTTCTTTATTTAATTATATGCAAGTGTTTAAGTTATAAGTTTGAGAAGGGTGTTTTGTGTTTGTGTTTTTTTAAAGGGTTATTCAACCCTCCTTCTAGCAGGCCAACGTGGTCCAACACATACACTTCAGATTGTAAAGTTTCTTCTGATTGCACCCTTAGCAAGTTACTTCTGACTCGGGCTTCGTGGTTCGACTCGGACCCTATGGCTTGCTCTTTGATCGGACCATCGTCTTCTTCTTAAGCATTCTCCGAACTAGACTAACTAGTTTGGAGATGATCTTTTCGTCATCTTCTGAATCCAATTCTTCTTTAGATTCAAGTTTGGATTAGAACTTGTGCTTCAACTCTTTCGTCTTGATTTTACCTAGAAGTAACGCAATGCCTTTCTCGATTGGACATTTTGACTTATACCCAATCATCCTGAGTTCACACCTCAATGAGGTGCTTCCTTAAGATGTCAAAGTATTAGTATTCATGACCAAGATAACTTGTGTATTGCAAGTCGAAGGAAACTTACACTCGAGTTGTAGTAAGAGCTTCACAGACATATCCATATATATAGATAACTATATGAAGTCTTACAGTGAGTCACTCCACTGAACTAGTTATCATAACTAGCATCCTCATTTAACTCTCGACTGTTGGTGTAATTTATACTAACGGTCTAACTCAGGTTTTGATGAATGATAAATGAGTTAAGTTAGGTGTTGTCATGATCTAATGCATTTACTAAGTGTGCAGATTTTGGGATGTTCGATTCCCAATTGGCAGTCAGGATGTTTGATTCTCGATTGGAAGAAAGTCTAGTCGGGGTGTTTGATTCTCGATTGGTAGTTGGAATGTCTGATTCCCGATGAGCGAAGTTCGGATGTGCGATTCTAGCAGGTCGGGATGTGCGATTCCTGACTGGAGAAGACCAGATGTATGATTTTAGTAGTTCGGGATGTTTGATTCCTGAAGTCCAGATGTGCGATTCTGGAAGGTAACTCTACACCCGATAAGTAGAGGTAAGTCACTGAAGGAGAGTGACTAAGTGAGGATGTGTCCTCATTTAAAGGGACAGTAGGCGTCAGTCCAATTTAGGTCCATTTCGAAAATCTAAATTGAGACCCTGACTAGATCCTGGTCTTGGTAAGACAGAATCTAACTCATAAATATATATAACTATTCATGTATATATTCTAACTCTATATTGTAGAGACAAACATAGATCTTTGAATTTTACACACATGGAAACTAACAGAGCTTGATTTCGAGCTCGGAGTCAAAAGATATGGCCTCCAGAAGATTAGTGTGCTAAACTAGCTTGATGGAGGTGCCTTGGATCAACCAGATTCGAACAGTAAATAATAAGGTCGAATTCTCCTCATCTGATCAGAATTTTTGGGATTTGATAAGCTCTAGAGACCCCTTCAAAGGGCTATAAAAGGAGGGGTTGAGCAAGCTTCAAAGATACATTCGATACGAGATTCTACGTGTCCAAACGACTTTTCAACTGCTCCAGTCTCCTACTGCTGCCCTGCAACGACTCTACTATGCCCGACTGTTGGTGAGAAGCCTACCAAACACCGAGCTCAAGCTGACCGACTTTTTTTTATACTCGATCCCCTCTTCCGATGGTTCTGGAAAAGGTATTTTAATGGATTACCCATCAATAGGTCCGCGAGACCTAGGTCTTGGAGTAGGAGCCATCAAAGGCTCCGAATCAAGTAAACTTGTGTTCTTATTCTTTTGCTCATTTTTTTATTTCTCTTTCTAACTTAGTTTTTCGCCGCTCACTTTGATTTCAAAACTGAAAAGAACAAATTTTCAAAACCATATGATTCACGCCCCCCTCTCACGTGTGACTTGATCTAACAAGTGGTATCAGAGCATGTTCTGCTCTGAATTGGTGCAACCACCAATCAAGCCAGGGGAACCAGTGTTATTTTTAGATTTCAGTTTTTCCCATTTTCTTTGAATTGGTAAACTTTTATCTCTTCAGATAATTACTTTTTCGTTTCATTTTAACTTGAAGTTGGTGAAACACCACTTGAGTTCTTTAATATTTTTTTTTTCTCTTCTCAAACTCTGCTAATCCAAGACCAAATCTTGGTACCTCCTTTTTAGTTTTCTATTCTCAGTGCTCAATGGCCCAACTTAGGGAATATAGCACCTCTTGTCCCCCTCTCTTCAAAGAAAATGACTTTTCGTATTGGAAGAAGAGAATGGAGGTTTACTTAAAGATGAACATCGAGCAATGGTTCTCCATCCGACGAGGGTACCAAGCACCTGTAGATGAAGCAATAAAAGTACCAGTCAATCTAGAAAGATAAAGTTTAGAAGACAAGAAGAAAGCCCAGACTGACTCAAAAGCCTTAAACACGATCTAGTGATGACTCACAAAAGAAGAACTCAACCGAGTCTGCCGGTACAAGAACACAAAGGAGCTATGGGACAAGCTCATTGAACTACACGAAGGAACTCCCGATTAGAAGGTAACGAAACGTGATCTACTTCTTAATTCTTTATTTAATATAAAATGTAGGACAGAGAAATCGCGAGCGAACTACATGCAAGGATCAAGGATATCCTTAATGACTTACACATGATCGGATACCAAATCGAGAATCATAACATTATCAGGTATGCTCTGAACTCGTTCCCTCAAAACTCCTTATGGGCATCGATCATAGATGCCTATAAAATTTCAAGGAACCTCTCTAAGTTAAAATTAGATGAATTATTTTGTGAGCTTGAATTACACGAACAAACTAATGGTCCAAAGGTTGAGAAAGGAATTACTTTTCTTGCGGGTACTTCATAGGGAACTAAACCTAAAGCAGAAACTGAATCCGAATCTGAATTAGATGAAGAAGAGCAACTGGTGAATATGGAAAGGAAGATATTCACTAGACGCAAAAAAAAAGCTTCACCAAACTATAGGATCGATGCGTTCTAGAGGGGGGGGGTCGTGGCTTTTTCAATCATTTCGGAAAACACAGAATAACGCAGCAGAAGATAGAAAGAGATGAGGAGCAATGCTAACAAGGTTTCTTTTACTTGGTTCGGAGCCTATGACAACTCCTATTCCAAGGCCTGCGATCATTGATCACTTTCGTTGGGCAATCACTATAAATCTGAAAATTCTTTACAAGTATGCAAGTACAAGTATTGAAAAGACAAAGTATACTGACAACCAATGATTAACAGTTGTCCATCAATTGTCAGAGTAGCAGTTGAGCATTGTTGAGTTGTTTCAGAGCAGCGCACAACTAAGAAGATCGTTCTGAATACAATTTTTCGAAGTGTTGGCCGAGACCCCATTTTATTGCTACCTCAGACCTGATCCAGATCCACTGATCTTGAAATCAAGTTTGACCTGACTCTGATTGGTTGACTGATCCCTTGGATCGGTCGATTGATCTTGCCCGAATTAGCCCGGCTTCCCATCCAAGTTCTGTTGCTTGAATAGAAGTCTTTATTCGGTTGACCAATCCCGTCGTTCGGTTGACCGATCCCTAGCTCATCTGGTCCAATCAACTCGGCTCAACCATGTCGATGCCTATCTGTTGGATCGTGATGTTTCGATAGAGGGGGGGGTGAATATCGATTAAGAAAATTCTTTCGAAAAGAGTTAAACGCAGCGAAAAAATTAAGCAATGCTAACACAGACAAATTTTACTTGGTTCGGAGCCTGTGTCGACTCCTACTCCAAGGCCCTCACTCGTTGAGTGTTTTCGGTGGGCAATCACTAGCAATTCGAAATTTATTACAAACTAAGTACAGAAAATGCTAATGAAAATAAAAAGTAATACCGACAAAGGAATAAATCGAAAAGGAAAAGTGTGTTGTCGGAGCTTCGTTAGAGTCGCAGAAGCGTAGAGCAGCAGAGCAAGCAGTAGAAGATCTTCTTGTCAGTTGTTGTACTGAGCTCCACCCCTGACCCTCCTTTTATATGAGGCTCGGGGTGCCCCGGATCCCTTCCGGGCGCCTTGGTGAGACGTGGCAGGTCCAACCAGCGAGCTCCACGTGGCGACGATGCGATCAGGATAAAATTGCCTCCCGAGCGCCCGGACCACCTTTCTCCAGAGATTCCTTCTCCTGTCTCCTGCAAGACAAGGTTAGTCTGAGACAAATATATAGTATGTTTCCTGCAAAACAAAGTGTTAGCACAGTTTTATAAATTCAATATCAAGAGTATGACTTAGATTCCGTCTTTCCGAGACCGAAATCTAGTCACGATCTCGACTTAGATATCCGAAATGGATCTAAGCCGGATCGACGCCTAATGTTCCCTTCCCGGGAACGCGTCCTTACAGTCACTCCCTTCCAGTGACTTACCTTTTCTCACCTGCCAGATGTCCGGTCAGCCCTTCGACCCGTCTGGACTTCTCGCCAGCTATCCGGTCAGCCCGTCGACCTAGCTGGACTTCTCGCCAAGCATCCGGTCAACCCGTCGACCCACTTGGACTTCTCGCCAGCTATCCAGTCAGCCCGTCGACCTAGCTGGACTTCTCGCCAAGCGTCTGGTCAGCCCGTCGACCCGCTTGGACTTCGTGCCAGACATCCGGTCAGCCCGTCGACCTGTCTGGACTTAGCCTGCACACTCGATCAGAGTGTTAGATAACGACACACCTAACTTAACCTAATTTGTCATTCATCAAAATCTTAGTTAGACCGTTAGTGCTAACCGTACCAACACTATCCACTGTTCGGTCGACTGAACCCTAGGTTCGGTCGACCGATCCCTAGGTTCGGTCGACCGATCCCTAGGTTCGGTCGACCGATCCCTTGGTCGAACCCAATCAGCTCGTTAGAAATCCAATCTATTTGCTTGGAGGTTCGGTCGATCTATCCTCGGTTCGATTGACCAATCAAGGTCAAAACTTCAATCTGTAAAATGTTAGTTTCCTTGTAAAATAGAGTTTAGACAAATATCAAGTAATATATGAAAATAAGTTTTGACAACGTTTGGCCTGTCCAATTCTGACTTTCGATTTTCCCAGAAACCCTAAGTAGAACCGACGCCTATTGTTCCCTCAACGGGGAACACATCCTCATCTACTTCTCTTAGGAGAAGTTATCTATTGCCAGATCAATCCTCTAGACTAACTGGACTTTTACTTAGTGCTCGAGACTTCAAGACTTTCTCATTGGACGCTGAATCCCCGACCTGTCCAGTCTTTCTCTTGGTTCGCGACCATCAAGATTTTTAACTAAAGTCCCTGACTCTAGGATTTCGTCCAAAGTACACAACCCGCTAAGACTTTCCAGAACCTAGTGTTACCACCCCTTAGGACCTAGGGTTACCTCCCTCTAGGATTTTCCACCTGCCTAGAATCCACTAGGACTTTTGCCTAAGTACACTTAGGACTTTCCTACACACTTGGTTCAACACTTGTTAGATCATAAGACAACTTAACATTGAACTCTTTGCCATTATCAAAACACAGGTTTGATCGTCTGGTGCTTCTTGTACCAACATAAACATGAAAGGAAGAAGATATTCAAGTTTGCATCCAACAACCTAAAGGCAAACATCACGTGCTATGGCTGCAACAAAAAGGGGCACTTCAAACATGAATGCTTGAATGAAGACTAAATCAAGAAGAAGTAGAAGAAAGCACTAAACGTGACTTGGGATGAGTCTTCCTCGGACAGATCGCGAGCAGACAAATTGAAGCAAGCAAGTTACCTCGCATTGATGGCAACCGAAGGTGAAACAGATCAAGACGACAAGTCCAAAAATAAGTCGAGCCATGAATCATCATCTGGGTCAGACCAACCCGAGGTAAACTCTTTCTTTAACATAAATTTGTTTAAAATAATAGTCTACCTAAATAAAAGATTAATCAAAACCAAGGAACACACTAAACTACTCCTAAAAAAAATAACATCCTTAAGGAATAACTGAACATGAACTTGGTGACTAGCCAAGTTCAAGACAAAGATTCAACTCAAGTTGCAAAATTTGAGGAAGAAAACTCTATCCTGAAAAGTCAAGTCAACGAGCTCAAAGGACAGTTGAAAAAGTTTACCTCGGGAATCAAGTACCTAAATATGATGTTTGGATCCCAAAGAGCAGTATACAACAAGTCTGGACTCGGATACCAATCTAACATAAAATACAAATCATTTCTTACCCTGACTCAAACTAAGAAAATGACCAAGGCTTGGGTTCTAAAAGCGTGTCGAACAACGCAAGTAGGACTCAGTCAATACTATGTATCGAAAGATAAAATACACTACTTAAACCTTTTAAACTAAATTCAAATAACTCAACTCTAAATTCTAAACTTAAACCTCTTGAAATAAATTCAAACCAAAAGAATAAAATCAAGTCAAATAAACCTATACTAAATAAATACAAAATTAATCGAAACCCAAACTATAACCAAGTCTATTATAACTATAAAACAAATCGACACAAACCTAAAACCTAAATCCAAAAATCCAATAATCAAGGGGGAGGCTCCAAACTAGTTGACACCTCTAAAAATAACAATTTACCCTACTAGGTAATTAGGACTACGTTAAAAAGGGACAAAAGTTTAACTTGATAAACGGTACTGGAGAAGTTTTGGATGATAGTAGATTAATGAAGCTTTATCTATACATGTCTAGGAAGATATGACTCTGACCTGGTATATTTGACTGACAGGAAATAACTGAAGCTACCCTTTACTAAACCTAACTGGTTAGACAAAAGTTTTATACTAAGTTTAGTGGATAGGACTATTTAAAATTTTTGAAGGCATTGTTACTCTAATGATATCCAGGTGACTCATCATAGCTTAGAAGTTTATCCAAAGAATATCTGTTTATTGAACTCAAAGCCAAACTTGAATCTAATGCAAAGTTAAACCAAACCCTGAAATTCAACTGAACTCATCTCATAAAATTATTAGATTCCTTGATTGAAAATATAGATCACGTATTATAGGATTCCCTGATTAAAAAATAAATCAGGTGAGATGACCAAGGATTCAAATTCAAATTAACTTAAATTAAAATTAAATTAAATTAAATTAAATTAAATTAAATTAAATTAAATTAAATTAAATTAAACTAAACTAAATTAAATTAAAATTAAATTAAGCTAAACTAAATTAAATTAAATTAAAATAAATTAAAATAAAATAACATTAAATTAATTCAAAATTATTTAAATTAAATTAGATTAAATTAAACTAAAAAAAATTAAATTAAATTCAAATAAATTAAATTAACATAAAATTACTTTAATTAAAATTAAATTAAATTCATATAAACTAAATTAAACTAAATTAAATTAAAATTAAATAAAATTAATGTAAAATTAATTAAACTAAATTAAATTTAAATATAACTTAATTAACATAAAATTAAATTAAACAATACTAAATTAAATTTAGAATAATTAAATTAAATTAAAATAAACTCAAATTAAAAAAAATTAAACTTAACTAAAAAATTAAAACTCAAATTAAAAATTTAATGAAACTTAACTTAGAAATCAAACTTTTATTAAACTTAAGTTTTTTTTTCTTTTATCTAAACTTAAACTTAAAAGAAAAATAGATCAACCACGTACTAAGACTTTTCTCCTACCCTTTGTAGGAATCTAAATGGATAGTGGATAGTGGTTACTCCCAACACATGACCGGGGATCAAACCATATTCACAAAATTGACCTTCAAAAGACTAGGAACCGTTGCCTTTGGAAACAACGAAAAGCTAAATGTAATTGAAATAGGTAACATTGAACTAGAATCTATTTTTATTATTCATAAAGTACTATTGATTGAAAATTTCAAATTTAATTTACTTAGTGTTAGTCAATTGTGTGATTCGGAGTATAATGTTATATTTACATCTACTAAATGCTTACTTAAACATATGGCAGACCTCACAATAAAATTAAAAGGATTTAAGGATAAAAATATTTACACAATTAACCTAGCAAGCTCCTCACTTAAGTGTCACTTGACACAAAAGGAGGAAACCTAGCTATGGCATAGAAGATTGTCCCATACCAACTTTAGAAACCTCATCAAATTAAATGGCTTTGTAAAATACCGGAAATAGGCGAATATTAATAAGGGATTTTTTTCTAGAATTTTTGGAGATTTTTCGGAGCTCGTACGGATAAGTTAACGGGGATAAAACGGGAACCGGGGAAAGCCTGTTTAGGCTACCCCATTTAAATGAGGAAAAGTTGAATTTCTTAATTCCTTTTCTTTATTTATTTTCCTTTTCTTTATTTCCTTTTATTTCTTTTATTTTTCCTCGCCGTTTCCCTCTTCCCCGAGACTTTCTTCTCCCTCGCGACCTTCTCTTTGCCCTAACCGGCACAAGCGGCGGTTCATTCCTCTCCCTCGCGTATAAGCTTCGGCTCTTACATCTTCTTCTTTCTTTCCGAGCGCGCAAGCCTTAGCCTCTATCCCGATTTCTTTCTTCCCGCACGAAGCAGTCCAGCGACGCCGCCGAGCTTTGGTCGCCTCACAGCCACTCTCCTCGGCCGATCCTCTGTGCCGGCAACCGAGCCATAGCGCCAACTCTTCCCCTTTTTCCCTCGTTGTGGAGATTCAGGTGCCACCACAGCCGACGACCGAGCCTCTCTGCCGACGCCGTTGTGCCCTAGCCCTGCCGACCTGTGATTTTGCCGTGCCGACCGCAACTAGACCTGACCACGGTTCGGAACCGACGGTTCGACGGTTCGGAACCGCCGGTTCGACGGTTCCAGGCAGGTCGACCCTTAACCTTAACCGCCCAAGACGGTTATGGTTCACGGTTCAGAACCGCCGGTTCACGGTTCGGTTCACGGTTCGTCACGGTTCGTCACGGTTCAAGATTAATATGTTAATAAAAATTAAAAATTAAAAATTAAACATTAAACATTAAAAATTAGAAATTAAAATTTATTAAAAAAAGGGCTTGCACTTATTTAAGTTGCCTACGTATCCCTTTAGGGGAATCAAAGCCCACGTAGTTCTTTTACATTTTTATCATTTTACATTTTCATTCACTTCCATTTCCTGTTCCTGTCGTATTTGTTCCTTCAGTATCAAAATCTTCAACTTCGTCATCTGAAAGTTGCATTCCTTGGATTCTTTTCTCCGCTCTGGTCCAATCGTCCAGTAATGCTTGGGCTTCCAATGAGTCGGGAGACAAAGTTGATCGTCGTTCATCTAATATGTTGCCACCGACACTGAACGTCTGCTCCACAACAGATTGACATTGGACAAGCTAAAATTTCTTTTGCGATCACGGAGAGAAACGGAAAGCTTTGAGCCTTCTGTGACCACCACTTTAAGATATCGAGTTTTCGCTATCTGCTTCATTAAAATCAAAAGAAGTCGTAAAATAATTCTCAAGTTCCTATGTGGAACTTGAGGATCCCCGTGGACGTTTTGTCCGTTCTTTTAATAAGAGTTGTGCTTTTGTAAGTTTTAAATTACTACTAGTAGTTTGTTGAATTTCAGAAATATTAATTTGTGTTCCATATTTTGCATAATATTGATTATAAATATCATATAAATAAATTCTAACATTATATATAATATTAGCTGGATCAGGGGAAGAAGAATCTTTAATTGGAATTAAAGCATCATAATATAAAGTTAACATTTCTTGTAAAACTTCTAATTTAAATCTAGGATCTAAAGCAAATGCAATTAAATAAATTTCAGGAATTAAATAAAAATATTTTTCCCATTTAGTTTTCATAGCTAAGATGCAAGGAGATAAAGATTCATTATTAATATGTTCATTTAAAACTAATACTATATTAGAAAAATTTTCTAAAACTAATTGAGCGGGATAATAAACACCGGAAAGTTGTTCGGTTGCATCATTAAATACTTTTAAAATTTCACAAATACTACTACAAATATTCCATTGTTGTGAAAATAAATATATATTAGCATTAGTGTTTTGTGCAAAAAATGTACATAATAATTCTTTATATTGAAATGAATCTTGTAATAATTGGTATGTTGAATTCCAACGTGTTGGTACATCACGTGGAAATTTTTAGGTCTCATTCCATTAATTTTACAAAACCTACCCCATTGTTTCATTATAGATGGATGAGACCATAAATAAGAAATTGCAATTCTAATTGGTTTAATATAACTTTCTAAAATTTTAAACCATCTTGAACACATAAATTTAAAACATGGCATACACAACGAATATGAAAAATAAACCTCCAATAATAGGTTGACAAACAAATTTTAGATCATCTATACAAGCGGTATTAGAACTAGCATTATCTAATGATATTGAAAATATTTTATGAGTTAAACCATATTCTTCTAAAATTAAACATAATAATTGTGCGATATTATGAGCATTATGTGATTCATCAAAAACTCTATAAGCTAATAATCTTTTTGGAGATTCCAAGAGTTATCGATCCAATGGCAAGTCACACCCATATACGAATGTGTTTGCCAATGATCACTCAAATATCGGAACATAAAGAAACTTTATTATCTAATTTACTAAATTCATCAATTAAATTCTTTTTCCTTGTTTTACTAATTTTTAATTGTACGAGTAAGTGTAGTCCTAGGAACACGTTTAGCACATGGATTAAGAGATTCTTTACAAAATCTTCAAATGTGCATTTAGATCCAAAACTAAAAGAAAGATGTTCTACTGAAACAAATTTAGCTAATGATTCTCTTAATTTATTATCCGAATATAAAATAAACCGGAATCGGTACTACCGCTAGTTGAAGAAAATCTTGATAATTGTGTTTGAGAACGGTCGAGTCCATATTCCGTCGGGTGCTTGTTTCTACATGTCGTTTCAACGACCCATAGCCATGGCTTGGAATTTGTAGGAAGCATTGCAGTGCTTACATTTTGCACGCATTTCTCCGACGGAAGAGTGACCTTCTCAAAATGTTTAGTAAAATAGAAGATTTTAGAGGAGGAAGTTCCCGAACCTTAGAAGTAATTGCATCGGTACTTCCTTGTGTGTCGGGTGTCGGATTCGAAAGATGCTCGATCTCATCATCGGTGGATTGAATGTTGGGGTCCTCCTCCCGCGGATTCATTATTTGCTTTCCCTTCCGAGCTCGAGATGATGCACCTCCGCGGCCTCCTTCCATTGTAATTGAAAACGAAAGCGTGTAGAGATTAGAGAATACGAAAATGAGATTAAGAGTAGAGAAGATGTGTGTGAAAAATGATGAAATAAGCTCTCTATTTATAGAGTTTTGATAGTAACGGACACTAAATCATAGCCATTGATCAAAAAACGGTCAAATGATCCTAACCGTTGAAAAAAAATACCTAAAAAACCCTCCCAACGGCTACGAACCGCCGGTTCCAACGGCTATGAACCGCCGGTTAACCGGCGGTTCAAGCCGTTTAAAAAAAAAAAAAAATTTGCGGCTGAACCGCCGGTTCAACCCGCCGGTTAACCGGCGGTTCGCCGGTTTTACATCCAATGAACCGAAACCGGCCCGGCAACTTGCCGGGCCGGTTCCGGTTCGACCCGGCGAACCGGGTCAACGGGCAACCGGCCCGTTGACCCGGTTACGGGCCCGGGCCGGGTCCGGGCCAGACCCGGCCCGGGGTCGGGTCTAACCGCAACCAGTTTTTTCCCCTCCACTCAAGCACCGCCGACATCTACTAGTGCCGACCTCCCCTGTGCCCTAGCATCCGCTGTCGTGCCACTGCCGAACCACCGCCGGCGCACCAGTGCACTAGCATTGTCATCGGATCATTGATCACCTCCGACCAGTGAAGAGGAAGTTAGGTAAGGATTTTTGTTAACGTCAACAGTGATATGGATTGAGGTATACTACTATAAGGTTTTCTATTTAGTTGGATTTGGAATTTGTTTTCCAATTGGAAGTGGACGGTCTGAAGTTACTGGATTCCGGTCTTTCCGTTGTGAATCGGGTTCGTTGCCATCACAGACGACTGAAGGAGAGTTAGAGGTAATGGTTATGGTTTGGGAACATGGTTTGGAAGGGAAATTACTTATTTGGGCTTGCTTGATATGTTTCCAGCAACAATTTTCCTTGTTTGTGGATTTACAGAAGCGACTGAGAAGTAAGGTAAACAATAGAGCATTTGATACCTGCTACAGATCATGGTCTTGATTCGATTGTTTAGATGGATGATTATGAGTAGATTGAGGTTGTGTATGTTGGATCGAGAAGCGCTAGAGGGGGGGGTGAATAGCGCTCGTGGCTATCTTGTTCGATTATCGGAATCGTAAGAACTATCGGAGTAATTAAGCAGCGGAATAAAACAAAGTAAGCACACAGAGATAGGAGGATTTGATTTTTACTTCGTTCGGAGCCTTGATCGACTCTTACTCGAAGGCCCGCGATCCTTGATCGCTTCCGGTGGGCAACAACTATAAGCTCGTTAAAAGATTACAATTATGAGTACAAATAAAAGCTATAAATATTATACCGACAACAAGAAATGCTAATTCTGAAGCTTCGGGTCGTCGGGCACTTGTAGCAGCACTTCGGAGCGTCTTTTGGAGCAGCACGTTGATGAAAGATCACTTGGAATTCGTTAGTCTGAAGTGCTGGTCGAAACCCCCTTATAAAGGGTGTTCAAGGCGCCTTGAAGGCTGTTCAAGGCGCCTCCATGCTGCCTGGTCTTCCGCGTGGATCAAAACTGACCTGGTCGAATTTCATCCATTCAAGGCGCCTTATATCCCTCTCAAGGCGCCTTCCAAGGCGCCTTCTACCTTCTTCAAGGCGCCTCCAATGGTGCTTCACAGCCAGCTCATCCTTTGCACCCGAGGCGCCTCCAAGCTCCATGGAGGCGCCTCGGACACTGTTCATCCGAGGGAAAACTACCTTATTTTGTACCTGCAAGACTTGTTAGTCCCAAAAAATATCCTGCAACACAAAATTAGCACAAAATAAAGAATGTTTATGACAGTCTCCGGACTGTCCGGGTCTGACTTCGGATTTCCAACCGGAAACCCTAGGTCGACCCGACGCCTACTGTTCCCTCTACGGGGAACGCGTCCTCACCTACTCCCCTCAGGAGAAATTACCAGATGTCAGTCCGGTCCTCCAGACCGACTGGACTTTCCACCTAGGTTTACCACCCCCTAGGACCTAGGGTTACCGCCCCCTAGGGTTTTTCTCCACCTAGGGTTACACCCCCTAGGAACTAAGGTTGCCGCCCCGTAGGGTTTTCCTCCACCTAGGGTTACCGCCCCCTAGGACCTAAGGTTGCCGCTCCTTAGGGTTTTCCTCCACCTAGGGTTACCGCCCCCTAGGACCTAAGGTTGCCCCCCCTTAGGATTTTCCTTCACCTAGGGTTACCGCCCCCTAGGACCTAAGGTTACCCCCCTTAGGATTTTCCCTTGCCTAACCGCAGTTAGGACTTTCCTGAAACCCTATTTAACCACGTTAGATAACAAGGAATCTTAACTTTGAATCCCTTTGCCATTATCAAAACTGAGGTTCGATCGTCGGATGCTTACTGCACCAACAGTGTATATTGATAAGGAAGCTAACCCTAAATGGTTTATGGATTAGGAATTTGTTTAGCTATTTGTTTAAAATTAACTTAGCTAAACTGTACGATTTATTACAGGACTTGGATTCAAGATGAGCACATCGACATAGAGGTTGATTAGCTCGATCTATTGGAGGCGGGTACTTTGACTTATGTCTTTGATATGCATAATAATATGTTTAACATATAGCAGTGATTGTGTAATCATTTTGTTTCGGTTGGTCACTACATGATAGTTACATGGTTGCTTGTTTATTTATTCTACACTGCATATTATTTACCTGATCATATATGCTTTAGGTAGTGACCTAACCACATGCTATGTTATCTTCTGGATCTAGGGTTTATTTGATGCCCTATCTGATTTGTGTACCTTTTATCTGATACATCTTCCAGTGGTACACACTTTGTATTATTTATATGGTCATTACTATGTTATTCATGAGATTGTCATGCTTAGTGTCATGCATCATGATTGCATGCTGTGCGATTGTCGGCTCCACTATGGTTGAGCCCATCGCCAGTTACATGTACTGCACACACCACCACCCATGGATTAGTGGTATATCAGGCAGGTGTGTGGCGGTTCTGCTGTTTGGCTCCGTTGGTCAGGTGACTCAGCGTGGTAGCCGGCAGTCAGTTCCGCTCTGTTTGGCTCCGCTGGCATTTAGTGTAGCAGCGTGGTAGCCGGCAGATGGTGGACTCTGTTTGGCTCCGTTGGTCAGATGACTCAGCGTGGTAGCCGGCAGAGATATCCTCCCCGTCATCGTGTACCGGGAGATGAGAGCATTGAGCTCCCCCATTTATGATTTGGGGTCAGAGGACAGGAGTACTCCGACAGCATTCCGTCCACTCAGTCACTGCCAGGAGCAGTGATGTCAGAGTGCACGGTCACCATATGCATTTATTGCATTTATTGTTTGTGATTGCTGCATTTATATGGATGCATATGATTGACATGCATACAGGATTATGACTTCCCTGGTCTGACGACCCTGTTACCTTTGTACTTTGTTTCCAGTTAGTACAGTTATCTCCTGATTTCGTTTCAATTACATTTATCCTTCTCGTATTCAGGAGACTGTACGCATGATTAGTGTTGTCTGTTATTTGTTTTATTATGCATATCAGTTGTACCTGCTGAGTGTTGGACTCACCCCGTTTCCATTATTGATATATTTTCAGGTTGAGGCTGTCAGGAGCAGTTCCAGTCGCTGGTTCCCACAGCACGTAGTGCTAGTCCTCTGCTAGTTTTGAGTTGTTATTTTATTTTAGCTTTTCTCTATCAGACTTTGTTTTAGTCTTGTTTTGGATTTTACATAAGGATATTGTATGGAATCCTTCCGTTTGATGGACTTTTGGTATGATTTGGATTTTATTCTACTACATGCCTGCCTGGACGGCAGAAGAGGTGAGTTTACGAGTGTAGTTGAGTAGGGTGGATTTCGAGTCAGAGTACTATTGTTAGTGATTACTATTATTAACTGCGTGGTTGTGACAGCCAGAGGCTGAATATCTATATAAACTGCGTGGTGATTGTTTTTATTTATTGTTATAATTCCAGCCGCCTGTGGCTGAGGTATATGTGTTATGTAGAAGTTTTAGATTGTCCGCTGTACAGGGGAGATGCTGCCGAAATTTCTTCGGACAGGGACTCCTTTGGGGCGTGACAATTTAGTGGTATCAGAGCTTAAGTTTTGCGATCGTTGTTTTTGTATTTTGGATATTTGGGATAACCTGATACCAATTTTTATGGTATCAGAGTGTCAAAGTTTGGCGATACTTGTTGGGTTCCGTGTGTTGGATTTTCGAGATTTATCTGATACCAATTTATTGGTATCAGAGCAGGGTGTGATACTTGCTTTTAGTATTCTGGATATATTGTGCTAGCCCAAGTTTGCGAGTCAAACTGGGTAGTTATTTTTGGTTGTACGGATTTTCTATTACGTATATGTTTTGGACTTTCGTTTCGGATTTTATTATGGATTTCCAATGATTTTCTCGTTCGGAATTTTGAGGTCAAATTGGGGACTGGACAGCGACGGAACATCTCCAGACAGCAATTAGGTATGAAATTATTTTAGTAAGTGTTGACACTTGTAGTAATATCTGTGATATAATTTAACAGATATGAGGCGATCTACACGTATTGCTGCGAGACGTGGTGCTGGACGACCACGTACGAGGACCGCGGGATCTCTGGATACACCAGAGATGCCTTCTGTTGATGAGTCTGTCAGTCAGGGACAGACTCAGCCTACTGTGGGTGCGTCGGGCTCTCAGACCCCAATGGCTCCTCTAGGGGTACCTACCTCAGCTGCACCGACAGTACCTACTCCTACTGTATTTCCGGTACCACCAGGGGTACCATTGGCATACCCGACACCTGCTCCAGTGCAGCCTACGGCGTACCCGGCACCACCGCCACCTGGACCCACCGTGTATCCGGCACCTGCAGCCCCTGTGCCCCCAGTACATACAGTGTACTCAGCAACACCTGCATTAGGGATACCGGCTACTCCACATCCGGTACCATTGCCTACCGTACATCCAACCGCGGCCACCTATGTTCACCCTACAGTTCCATCGACGGCATATGCTCCAGTTTACTCGGTAACACCGGGAGTACCTCCTCCGGTTTATGCACTGGTACCACCTGTAGCACCAGCTCTAGTGTTTCCGCCAGTTCTGACAGCCGTTCCGACACATCTCACTGACTTTGTCGCGGCACGAGCCAGGATTCCAGTGTTGGCAGAATCGATGAAAAGTCGATTCACACTCTTCTGAGGAGATAGAGATCCGAGTGTGGCCTTGTCTTGGATTGAGACTATGGAGCGGACTTTCTTTTATATTGCTTGCTCCGAGTGGGAGAAAGCAGAGCTGGCTGCTTTTCACTTACGGGACGTGGCCAACACTTGGTGGCTTACCCAGTGTTCCATCATCGGTGAGTGGAACATCACTTGGGCCAGATTCAGAGAGGCTTTTGAGAGCCGTTTCTTTCCACGAGCTTATCAGATGGCTCGTCGGCAGGATTTCCTGAGTTTGCGACAGAATAATCGGACAGTGACTGAGTATAATGCAGAGTTTGACAGATTGGCCAGATTTTGTCCAGAGCTAGTTGTTGAGGACAGTTCACGTATGCAGCAGTTCATTCAGGGGTTGGATGGATATTTGCAACTAAGACTTGTCGGTCTTGGTATCACATCTTATGCGGAGATGTTGGACAAAGCCCTCATTATTGAGTCAGCTCAGCAGAGAGTTTTTCTGGATAGGAAAAGGAAGCAGCCGAGTCAGACATCTGGACAGATCCAGCAGCCTCAGGCTACATCACAACAGAGCAGGCGTAGTCGATCAGATCAGGGTACATCTGGGGTATCACGTAAACCTCAGAAATCAGGGCAGTCTTCTTCGGGACGTTTCCGGTCTTCCCAGCAGAGCCGGAAACAACCCGCTAGCGACATTCGCTGTTTCATATGTGGGTCCAGAGATCATGTCACTTCAGCCTGTTCTCTGGGACATTCAGTTTGCTTTCATTGCAAACTGCCTGGGCACCAGAGCCGAGATTGTCCGCAGAAGACTCAGCATATGACTTCCGGAGGGTCTGATCATGGAGGACAGTCCGGTCAGTCCGGAACTTATCGAGGAGGGCGAAGAGCCCAACCTTCACATGGCCAGCAGCGGAGTGCTTCACCTGCAGCAGCGGCATTTGGCATGCTTGGACAGGAGTACTCCAGTGCTTCCATAGCATCTCAGAGTTCTGTTCCAGGACCTTATTATCCGATGCAGGGGCAGTATCAGATGCAGCCTCAGCCTTTAGGCCAGTACCAGACTCAGTCTCAGCTAGCTGCACAGTATCAGTCACCGTCTTCTTTGGCACATTATCCAGCACCGCCTTAGTGGCAGGCTTCTGCCCAACCGCAGCAGCCGCTGGCAGCGTTACCTCCTCCTCCTCCGCCAGAGACTGGACGTGTTCATGCGATGACCAGAGAGGATGCGCAACGAGCCGACGGATCCATTTTCCGCAGTATGATTTCTATTTATGCCTTATCTGCAGATATACTGATAGATACTGGTAGCTCGCATTCATTTATATCTCTCACTTTTATGCGGGAGGTTGGTAGATTACCCACTTTCAGACCCCAGCGATTGACCGTCTCCCTACCGTCCGGTGATTCATTGGACGTCACCCAGGAGATCAGAGGTTGCCCATTAGATTTTGGCAACCTAATACTTACAGTGGATCTTTTAGTATTAGAAATGGTCGATTTTTATATTATTCTTGGCATAGACTGTTTGTTAGCATATCATACCACAGTTGATTGCCAGACGAGGGTGGTCACATTTCGGCCTCTGAACCAACCCTCGTGGGATTTCACTGGCATCAGAGACGACGGCTTATCGATCATTTCGGCGATACAGGCTCAGAAGTTGCTGTCACATGGCTGTCAGGGTTTTCTGTTATCTTTGATCAGTACTGAGGGCAGCATCAGTTCGCAGCTCTCCGACGTTCCTGTAGTCCGGGAGTACCCAGATGTATTTCCAGAGGAGCTGCCAGGTTTGCCTCCCAGAAGGCCAGTGGAGTTCGCTATTGAGTTGATTCTGGGAACCGCACCGGCATCGAAAGCTCCTTATCGTATGACACCAAAAGAGTTGAACGAGCTGAAGGTTCAACTCCAGGAGCTTTTGGATAGGGGATTTATTCGCCCTAGTGTTTCTCCATGGGGTTCTCCGGTGTTATTCGTCAAGAAAAAGGACGGCACCATGAGGTTATGTATTGACTACAGACAGTTGAATGCAGTGACCGTCAGAAATAAATATCCTTTACCATGGATCGAGGATTTGTTTGATCAGCTCAGAGGAACATCAGTGTATTCTAAGATTGATCTGCGATCCGGATATCATCAGCTGAGAGTCAGAGACTCAGATATTCAGAAGACAGCTTTCCGTACTCGATACGTGTTGGTGCAACATCCCTCAGGTCAAGGTTGACCTGGTTGACCAAGCTGAGTCTTGGTTTGAGTTTAGATGTTTGACAATAAGAAATTGATTGAAGAAGAGTCAAGTAGGTCAAGGTTGACCGGATACTTGACTGGGAAGTCCTAACTGGGATGTTAGGTAGAATGGAAGTCCTGGTGAGTGAAGCCAGGCAGATGGAAAACCCTAGTGAGTGAAGCTAGGTGAAAGTTCTGGTGAGTGAAGCCAGGTGAAAGCCCTAGTGAGTGAAGCTAGGCAGATGGAAAACCCTAGTGAGTGAAGCTAGGTGAAAGTCCTGGTGAGTGAAGCCAGGTGAAAGCCCTAGTGAGTGAAGCTAGGCAGATGAAAACCCTAGTGAGTGAAGCTAGGTGAAAGTCCTGGTGAGTGAAGCCAGGCAAGGGAAAATCCAGATGGATCAAGGATGATCGGACATCTGGTGTTGGGAAGTTCAAGTAGGTCAAAGGATTGACTGGATACTTGGCACGAGGAAATACAGATAGGTCAAAGGGATTGACCAGACATCTGATGGGAGTCCAAGTAGGTCAAGGGAGTGACAAGATACTTGGCATGAATAGAAAGGTCCAAGTGGGTCAAAGGGATTGACCAGACACTTGGTGGGAAGTCCTAGCAGGTCAAAGGAGTGACCAGATGTTAGGCATGGTGTACCAACAGGTCAAGGCTGACCGGATGTTGGTTTGAGAGGCTTGGAACTTGGTTTTGGGCAAAAACCAAGTGTTGGATCGATCAGTGGATCGATCCAGGAGCTGGATCGATTAGTGGATCGATCCAGGCCTTTCCTAAGCGAACAGAGAGCCTCTGGATCGATCCGTGGATCGATCTAGATGTCCCAATCGATCAGTGGATCGATTGGGACGCGGCTGCTTCGCGCGATAAGCGCTGGATCGATCCATGGATCGATCCTGCATTCGCGCGAAGGCGCTGGATCGATCCGTGGATCGATCCAAAGCCTCCCCGATCGATTGGGAACATTCGAATCGATCGGGATCCGACCGTTGCGTCGGGTTTATAGCCGCAGGCGAACGTTGTCTTCAGTATCTCTTCACCGATTCACTTCAGATCTCTCGCCAGCTCCTCCACAGCACTCATAAAGCTCAGATCGCCAGTTCTTGAAGGATCTTGGAAGTTCTCCAAGTCAAGAGGCGGATCAAAGCCAAGAAGAGAAGCTAGGGTTAGAGTTTATACTCATTGTAAGCTTGTAAGCTTGTATTTCTTGTATCCTTTCCCTCTCTTCTTGTATTGAGTCTTGTAGGGCTTTTCCGCCCTTGGTAGTTACCATAAAGGAGAGTTTTATTAGTGGAGGGTGTGTGTATTGATGTGGATCCTTGGATTAGTCACCTCTTGTGAGGTGGATACCAAGTAAACCAACTGTGTTAGCGTTGTGTGATTGTTTCTTTGTATTTCCGCTGCACATCTTTGAAGGAACAAGCAACGCCGACCACCGAGCGAACGCGACGAGCTATTCCCCCCCCCCCCCCCCCTCTAGCTACTTTTGGTTCTAACAAGTGGTATTAGAGCAAGGCCGCTCTTCACCGGAATCATCGCCGGAAGGGTCAAGCATAACAAGAAAAGCTAGAGGGTGAAGAAGTTGGAGCAAATTCTTCAAGTTCAAGACTTTATCAAGCTCAACTTCAAGATGCAATTCCAAGATGGACTTGAATTTGACACAAGGGTGGCTCCACCGTACACATCCACAAGCTTCGATTCTTGGAAATCAAGAATCGAAAATTTTCTTATGATGGAGATAGAGCAATGGTTTGCTCTAATGGAAGGCTTCAAGGCTCCAAGAAATTCAAAGGGCAAAGTTCTCAAGAGGAGCAAGTGGAGCCAAGAGCAAGTCCAAAGGTGCGAGGCCAATGACAAAGTGACCAAGCTTTTGGTCAATTTATTGCCAAGCACCATCCTTTGCAAAATTGGAGAATTTGAAGATGCAAAGGAATTATGGAGCAAATTGACCAAGCTTCATGAAGAGATCCCCTCCACTGCACAAGATCATGAAGAATCCAGAGAGGGTGACTCTTTGGAGCAAGACCAAGAGGAGGACTCCGAGATTGAGAGATGCTCAACCTCCGAAGAAGAGGAAATCCAAGAAGCTTCATCCTCAAGGGAATGCACCGAAGGGAACAAGGAGGGAGTATACTCCTTGTTTCATATTCAAGATGATGAAGCCTCCACCTCTAGGATTGAGGGGGAGCAATCCTTGGTGACACCAGATCAAGAAGAAGGAGAAGCTTCTACATCCGGGTCAAGTGAAGAAGAAGAAGATGGTGCCACCTCCAACATTCAAGAAATATCAAATGGAGGAACAAGTGCCATCCCTACACACGAAGGTAAAAATAGTTCAATTAGTAATAAAAATCATATTATATGTTTTGAATGTAGGGAACATGGGCACTACAAGAGCAAGTGTCCAAACTTGGCCAAGAAGAAGGGTCAAGTGGCACCAAAGGGCAAGGAGAAGCCAAAGGAGACCATTCCCGGAACAAAGAAGAGCAAGGAGCACATTGTGTGCTTCTCTTGCAATCAAAAGGGGCATTACCGGAGTCAATGCCCTAAGGGGAAGAAGATGGTCAAGGCTCAAGGAGGGAGCTCAAGTCAAGGGGGAGCTTCTAAGGTAAAAAGGAAGGTAACTTTTATTGTGCCTACCCCTTTACATCATGGTAAAAAGCATGATAGTTCTAATTTTTATCATTTTAATGCAATTTACCATAAGAATAGAAAGCATGAGGGCTTTAAGGAAAAGCATGTGGCCCTACATGCCAAAACTACCCAACCTAAGGTAAGGAATGTAGGTAAAAGTCTAGGCAAGAACTCTAAGGATTTTAGCTACAAGCCTAGAAACAAAAATGCTCATGGACTTAATGGAAAATCAAAAACTAAGGACTTAGTGATGGAAAATCAAGTCTTGAGGTCAAGACTTGACAAACTAGAAAAGACCCTAAAAATGATGGAAAATATCCTTAAAGGGCAAAATGAGCAAAATCTAGGTTTAGGGGTACAAAAGTCATCCAATGGCCATAGAGGTTTGGGATACAAACCCAAAGCTAAAAAGGATGTGCCTAGTTATCATAGGGTTCCATATAGCTATGGAACAAACCCTAAGTCTAGAGGTCAAGTCAAAGATACAAGGGAAGATATCCCTAGAAGTATCTTTGCAACCAAAGTGACTAAGACTTCTAAGAAGTCTAAGAAAGTCACTAACAAGGTCACAAGGGAGGCTATCCCTAGAGTTGACCTAGAAAATGTGACCAAGGCTTCTAAGAAGCCCAACAAGGTCACTAGGAAGGTATCTAGGGAAGTTATCCCTAGTGAGTACCTAGAGCATCCAAGGAGCACCAATAGGTGTTGGGTTCCTAGGAGCATTTTCTCTACCCCATAAATGGGTTAGAGAGTATCAACTCTAAGAAGAAGGGTAGTTAACCCAACTTTGAAGAAATTGACACTCAAGGAGCATTTTCAAGGTTTTGTTAACCTTTGAAAATGAAATGGAATTATTATTTACTCCGTGAAAGAGTAAAATGTGCCTAATGATGGAAGAATTGATTTTAATCTTAAATGGCACATATTGGGAAATTCATAAGAACTACCAAGTTGGGATTTTGGTATGTTCTTAGGAAATTTAAGGCGATCTGAGTCTTAATTTAAAGGTGCTACTCTTGTGGAAAAGTGAAATAGGCCAACATTTGAGGATATGCTTATTTTCAATTGGCATGCATTAATCAAGGGAATTAGAAATGCAAATTTAGGCTTTGGCATTTTCTTGAAGCACTTTAGGGCAATCTAGGTTTAAGTTGTAAGTTTAGCTAAGATCTTAAGGATACTTAGATAGTTAATCTAGGTATATTTTATTTATGCTAAATCTTGCCATGATTGTTTGCCCATCATATGCCATGACATCATGTCTATTTTTTTGCATTCATGTTTTATTATGCAAAATCCAAAAATACCATGTCATGACATTCATACATCATGTAGTTATATGAATTTTTCTTTTGAAAGTTATTTTATTTTGATGTATGCCATAACATTATCATGCATTAGTTTAATTCCTTATAATTAAGGACAAATAACATTTAACAACACTTATTAACAAGTGACATCCTAGGTGGATGTCTAATATCTTTAAAATGCCTAGATAGATATGCATGATCCCTAGATTAGGGCAAAACCAAAATCTACATCTCACAAAGACTATAAGACGACTTGTATGTGCTTTAGTGCACATTAGATACAAGTGAGATGTTAGGATGATGAACAAAGCTCAAGATATTGATTGAGTGCATTCTTTTGAGTTTTTTTTTGGTTCATCAAAACACATAGTTATGTGTTTCCCATCATTGGGAAAGCTAATGTACAAGTCATGTGCATTATGCCCAAGGAACATGATGGGATATTGGTTTTGAAAATGTTTTTAAAATGCTTTTGGAAAACCATGGTGAAGGCTATCTTTTGATAGTAATCACCATTGAATAGTTAGACACAAACTTGAAGAAAACGCTAAAGTTTTAGCAAGTTTTCAAGCTTGTGTCAATCTTTGAAAATATGATGTATTTTTATAGAAAACTATTTTTCCATGATTAAGTATGCCCTAAATAATGTCTACACGAAATTTTATGATTTTTGGATTTTTGTAGAATTTTCTAGGAGTTTCTGAAGTTGACTGAAATGGAATTTCAGCAACTATCAGAGCTTCGATCGATCCATGGATCGATTGGAGTGCCTGAATCGATCCGTGGATCGATTCAGAAGGCAAGTCTCCCGCGATCAGCCGATCGATCCAGGTAGTCTGAATCGATCAGTGGATCGATTCAGAAAGGTTCAATCGATTGGAACCCAACTCCAATCGATCCAAGTTGCTGATTTTGGCTGGGAAGGCCTGATTTCAGCATCTTTGAACCTCTTTGAGTCTAGGTAACCATTCCAAACCCCCAAAATACATTTGTATACATACAAAGGGTGTTTTCATGTGAAAACAAGGATGGATTGGTTAAGGAAAGCTTCATTGAAGTTTAGGTTGAGGTTTGTTTCAAATTTTGAGTATTTGAACCTCAAAACTTCTAAATCTGGGTTTCCTAAAGGTTTAAGGATTCCAAGTCATTGTTGGTGCAATGACAGAAGTTACCACAATGTCTTTAGGGGGAGGGACTCTTTAAAGACATGAAAAATTTATTTTTCATGAACCTTGGAAGGTGGTTAACCTTCTTTAAAGAAAATGCTCATGTATGAGCTTTTGAACTTGAAATGGGGAGTGGATATCCTCATTATTTCAAGTGGGAACTCAAGTGGTTAGAAAATGCTCAAGGTTGGGTATTTGTCTACATTGAGGGAGAAGTTAAGGATAAATGAAGGGTATGAGACCTTCATTATCGTGTTGATCACAACGAGCGATGTTGTGAACAACGTTGAGCAACTCTTCAGGGGGAGAATCGTCAACAAATGGATTTGTTGATGAGTACCCAAAATTGGGGCATGGGTTGATGTGTGCCCAAAGATGGGTTGATGTGTGCCAATAGGGGGAGAATGAAAGTACCTGTGATTGGGTGTAAGTTAGGCTTTCATTACCTAGAGGGAGTGTGCCCTCTTAGGGGGAGAATGAAGAGCTTAATTTATGTGTTCATTACCTAGTGGCATGAAGATTGAGGCTATAGGATTAGCCTAACTTACATGTGGTATTGTAAGTGTTATTATGGTATTGTCAAACATCAAAAAGGGGAAGATTGTTGGTGCAACATCCCTCAGGTCAAGGTTGACCTGGTTGACCAAGCTGAGTCTTGGTTTGAGTTTAGATGTTTGACAATAAGAAATTGATTGAAGAAGAGTCAAGTAGGTCAAGGTTGACCGGATACTTGACTGGGAAGTCCTAACTGGGATGTTAGGTAGAATGGAAGTCCTGGTGAGTGAAGCTAGGCAGATGGAAAACTCTAGTGAGTGAAGCTAGGTGAAAGTCCTGGTGAGTGAAGCCAGGTGAAAGCCCTAGTGAGTGAAGCTAGGCAGATGGAAAACCCTAGTGAGTGAAGCTAGGTGAAAGTCCTGGTGAGTGAAGCCAGGTGAAAGCCCTAGTGAGTGAAGCTAGGCAGATGAAAACCCTAGTGAGTGAAGCTAGGTGAAAGTCCTGGTGAGTGAAGCCAGGCAAGGGAAAATCCAGATGGATCAAGGATGATCGGACATCTGGTGTTGGGAAGTTCAAGTAGGTCAAAGGATTGACTGGATACTTGGCACGAGGAAATACAGATAGGTCAAAGGGATTGACCAGACATCTGATGGGAGTCTAAGTAGGTCAAGGGAGTGAACAGATACTTGGCATGAATAGAAAAGTCCAAGTGGGTCAAAGGGATTGACCAGACACTTGGTGGGAAGTCCTAGCAAGTCAAAGGAGTGACCAGATGCTAGGCATGGTGTACCAACAGGTCAAGGCTGACCGGATGTTGGTTTGAGAGGCTTGGAACTTGGTTTTGGGCAAAAACCAAGTGTTGGATCGATCAGTGGATCGATCCAGGCCTTTCCTAAGCGAACAGAGAGCCTCTGGATCGATCCGTGGATCGATCCAGATGTCCCAATCGATAAGTGGATCGATTGGGACGCGGCTGCTTCGCGCGATAAGCGCTGGATCGATCCATGGATCGATCCAGGCATTTTTCCCATAGCACAGAGGCGCTCTGAATCGATCCGTGGATCGATCCAAAGCCTCCCCGATCGATTGGGAACATTCGAATCGATCGGGATCCGACCGTTGCGTCGGGTTTATAGCCGCAGGCGAACATTATCTTCGGCATCTCTTCACCGATTCACTTTAGATCTCTCGCCAGCTCCTCCACAGCACTCACAAAGCTCAGATCGCCAGTTCTTGAAGGATCTTGGAAGTTCTCCAAGTCAAGAGGCGGATCAAAGCCAAGAAGAGAAGCTAGGGTTAGGGTTTATACTCATTGTAAGCTTGTAAGCTTGTATTTCTTGTATCCTTTCCCTCTCTTCTTGTATTGAGTCTTGTAGGGCTTCTCCGCCCTTGGTAGTTACCATAAAGGAGAGTTTTATTAGTGGAGGGTGTGTGTTGGTGTGGATCCTTGGATTAGTCTCCTCTTGTGAGGTGGATACCAAGTAAACCAACCGTGTTAGCGTTGTGTGATTGTTTCTTTGTATTTCTGCTGCACATCTTTGAAGGAACAAGCAACGCTGACCACCGAGCGAACGCGACGAGCTATTCACCCCCCCCCCCTCTAGCTACTTTTGGTCCTAACAATACGGTCATTATGAGTTTTTGGTAATGCCATTTGGGCTTACCAATGCTCCAGCGGTGTTTATGGATTTGATGAACCGCATATTTCTGGAGTATCTTGATCAGTTTGTTATCGTTTTTATTGATGACATATTGGTGTACTCGCATTCCGAGGAGGAGCATGCACAGCATCTTCGTATAGTCTTGGAGATTCTTAGCCGACATCAGCTGTACGCGAAGTTCAGTAAGTGTGCATTCTGGTTATCCTCAGTCGATTTTCTGGGACACGTGGTTTCTAGTAGAGGTATTTCAGTTGATCCTCAGAAGATCGAGGCTGTCACCGGTTGGGAGCAGCCGAAGTCAGTTCAGGAGATCCGCAGTTTTCTGGGATTGGCCGGATATTACCGACGTTTTATCGAGGGTTTCTCGCGTATTGCTATGCCGCTGACACGCCTTACCAGGAAGGGCGTGAAGTTTATGTGGACAGAGGATTGTGAGACCAGCTTTCAGGAGCTGAAGCGGAGATTAGTGTCGACTCCAGTTTTGGTTTTACCTTCTGGAGAGGACGGATTTGTACTCTACACCGACGCGTCTCTTCAGGGTTTGGGCGCTGTTCTGATGCAGCACGGCAGAGTAGTCTCTTATGCTTCTCGTCAGCTGAAGGAGCATGAGAAGAACTACTCAGTTCATGACTTGGAGTTAGCTGCCATCATCTTTGCTCTGCAGCTTTGGCGGCATCATTTATACGGTATTACATTTGAGATTCTCACTGATCATAAGAGTCTCAAATATATTTTCACCCAGAAGGAGCTTAATCTCCGACAGAGGAGATGGATGGAGTTCCTGAAGGACTACGATTGTACCATTAGCTACCACCCAGGGAAAGCTAATGTGGTTGCCGATGCACTCAGCAGGAAGTCCAGAGGGACTTTGGCTTGCCACCGGACTTCAGTCACGGACTTGATTCAGAGTTTTTCTGAGTTAGACTTGGAGGAGCAGGGATCTACAGAGCAGGGTATTCTTATTACTATGGTTGCTCAGTCGTCGATCAGGACGAGGATCCAAGAGGCCCAGGCCAGTGATCAGCATTGTCAGTTCATTTGCAGTCAGATAGCTTCCGGGCAGCAGACCGAGTTTACACGAGACGAGGAGGGTGTTATATACTTCCGAGGCAGATTATGCGTACCTCAGTCTCATCCGGTCTTACAGGAGCTACTTCAGGAGGCTCACCGTTCTCGATTTGTGATCCATCCAGGCGGGACCCGTATGTATCGAGATTTGAGACATTCCTACTGGTGGAACGGCATGAAGAAAGACATCACGGATTTCGTAGCTAGATGTCTTGTCTGTCAGCAGGTGAAGGTTGAACACCAGAGACCTGCAGGATTACTTCAGCGGATTCCTATTCCTGAGTGGAAGTGGGATCACATCACTATGGACTTTGTGGTGGGTTTGCCGAGGACACGATGAGGCCATGACGCGATTTGGGTAATCGTTGATCGATTAACCAAATCCGCGAATTTCTTAACGATCCGGAGGACTGATTCCCTGGATCGATTGGCAGATCTGTATTCCCGAGAGATTATCAGACTACATGATGTTCCGTTGAGTATCATTTCGGATAGAGATCCACGGTTTACGTCTCGTTTCTGGCAGAGTCTGCAGCAGGCCTTGGGCACACAGCTCCGATTTAGTACAGCTTTCCATCCACAGACAGATGGGCAGTCAGAGCGGACCATTCAGACTTTAGAGGACCTACTGAGGTCGTGTGTTATGGATTTCGGAGGCAGTTGGGAGGACCATCTGCCGTTAGTAGAGTTTGCTTACAACAACAGCTTTCATTCGGCTATCCAGATGGCACCGTTTGAGGCATTGTATGGTAGATCTTGTCGGACACCCGTCCTCTGGGATGAGGTTGGAGAGGCCCAGTTGTTGGGACCTCATAGAGTTCAGCAGGATGCAGAGTTGGTCCATACTATCAGACGGAGGATGTCAGAGGCGCAGGACCGCCAGAAGAGTTATGTAGATCGGAGACGCAGACCCTTGGAGTTCTCTGTTGGCGACCATGTATTTCTGCGGGTTTCACCCACGAAAGGGGTGAAGAGATTTGGCCTCAGAGGTAAGCTAGCTCCGCGGTACATTGGCCCTTTCGAGATCTTGGAGAGGATCGGAGGGGTAGCTTACCGGCTAGCACTACCACCGTCCCTGGCAGGCGTCCACGATGTATTCCACGTATCTATGCTGCGGAGATACGTGCCCGACCCGATGCATGTGATGGCAGATATTCCAGTTCCAGTTCAGCCTGACATTACTTATGAGGAGGTTCCGGTACGGATTCTCGACCCGAAAGAGCGTCAGTTGCGGAACAAGACTATCCGGCTGGTTAAAGTCGGATGGCAGCATCATTAAGATGAGGAGGCTACTTGGGAGCTCGAGGATACGATCCGAGCACGTTATCCTCATCTTTCCACTTGAGGTATGTGATTTAGTATACTGTTCAGCATTCATACTTTCTTTATCTGTCGTAGTACTTGCTGATGGTAGATAACGAAATTTGGGGGACCAAATTTTTATTAGTGGGGGAGAATGTAAAATACCAGAAATAGGCGAATATTAATAAGGGATTTTTTCTGGAATTTTTGGAGATTTTTCGGGAATTTTTCGGAGCTCGTACGGATAAGTTAACGGAGATAAAATGGGAACCGGGGAAAGCCTGTTTAGGCTACCCCATTTAAATGAGGAAAAGTTGAATTTCTTAATTCCTTTTCTTTATTTATTTTTCCTTTTCTTTATTTCCTTTTATTTCTTTTATTTTTCCTAGCCGTTTCCCTCTTCCCCGAGACTTTCTTCTCCCTCGCGACCTTCTCTTTGCCCTAACCGCCACAAGCGGCGGTTCATTCCTCTCCCTCGCGTATAAGCTTTGGCTCTTACATCTTCTTCTTTCTTTCCGAGCGTGCAAGCCTTAGCCTCTATCCCGATTTCTTTCTTCCCGCACGAAGCAGTCCAGCGACGCCGCCGAGCTTTGGTCGCCTCACAGCCACTCTCCTCGGCCGATCCTCTGTGCCGGCAACCGAGCCATAGTGCCGACTCTTCCCCTGTTTCCCTCGCTGTGGAGATTCCAGTGCCACCACAGCCGACGACCGAGCCTCTCTGCCGACGCCGTTGTGCCCTAGCCCTGCCGACCTGTGATTTTGCCGTGCCGACCGCAACCAGTTTTTTCCCCTCCACTCAAGCACCGCCGACATCTACTAGTGCCGACCTCCCCTGTGCCCTAGCATCCGCTGTCGTACCACTGCCGAACCACCGCCGGCGCACCAGTGCACTAGCATTGTCATCGGATCATTGATCACCTCCGACCAGTGAAGAGGAAGTTAGGTAAGGATTTTTGTTAACGTCAACAGTGATATGGATTGAGGTATACTACTATAAGGTTTTCTATTTAGTTGGATTTGGAATTTGTTTTCCAATTGGAAGTGGACGGTCTGAAGTTACAGGATTCCGGTCTTTCCGTTGTGAATCGGGTTCGTTGCCATCACGGACGACTGAAGGAGAGTTAGAGGTAATGGTTATGGTTTGGGAACATGGTTTGGAAGGGAAATTACTTATTTGGGCTTGCTCGATTTGTTTCCAGCAGCAATTTTCCTTGTCTGTGGATTTACAGAAGCGACTGAGAAGTAAGGTAAACAATAGAGCATTTGATACCTGCTACAGATCATGGTCTTGATTCGATTGTTTAGATGGATGATTATGAGTAGATTGAGGTTGTGTATATTGATAAGGAAGCTAACCCTAGATGGTTTATGGATTAGGAATTTGTTTAGCTATTTGTTTAAAATTAACTTAGCTAAACTGTACGATTTATTACAGGACTTGGATTCAGGATGAGCACATCGACATAGAGGTTGATTAGCTCGATCTATTGGAGGCGGGTACTTTGACTTATGTCTTTGATATGCATAATAATATGTTTAACATATAGCAGTGATTGTGTAATCATTTTGTTTCGGTTGGTCACTACATGATAGTTACATGGTTGCTTGTTTATTTATTCTGCACTGCATATTATTTACCTGATCATATATGCTTTAGGTAGTGACCTAACCACATGCTATGTTATCTTCTGGATCTAGGGTTTATTTGATGCCCTATCTGATTTGTGTACCTTTTATCTGATACATCTTCTAATGGTACACACTTTGTATTATTTATATGGTCATTACTATGTTATTCATGAGATTGCCATGCTTAGTGTCATGCATCATGATTGCATGCTGTGTGATTGTCGGCTCCACTATGGTTGAGCCCATCGCCAGTTACATGTACTGCACACACCACCACCCATGGATTAGTGGTATATCAGGCAGGTGTATGGCGGTTCTGCTGTTTGGCTCCGTTGGTCAGGTGACTCAGCGTAGTAGCCGACAGTCAGTTCCGCTCTGTTTGGCTCCGTTGGCATTTAGTGTAGCAGCGTGGTAGCCGGCAGATGGTGGACTCTGTTTGGCTCCGTTGGTCAGATGACTCAGCGTGGTAGCCGGCAGAGATATCCTCCCCGTCATCGTGTACCGGGAGATGAGAGCATTGAGCTCCCCCATTTATGATTTGGGGTCAGAGGACAGGAGTACTCCGACAGCTTCCCGTCCACTCGGTCGCTCATCAGGAGCAGTGATGTCAGAGTGCACGGTCACCATATGCATTTATTGCATTTATTGTTTGTGATTGCTGCATTTATATGGATGCATATGATTGACATGCATACAGGATTATGACTTCCCTGGTCTGACGACCCTGTTACCTTTGTACTTTGTTTCCGGTTAGTACAGTTATCTCCTGATTTCGTTTCAGTTGCATTTATCCTTCTCGTATTCAGGAGACTATACGCATGATTAGTGTTGTCTGTTATTTGTTTTATTATGCATATCAGTTGTACCTGCTGAGTGTTGGACTCACCCCGTTTCCATTATTGATATATTTTCAGGTTGAGGCTGTCAGGAGCAGTTCCAGTCGCTGGTTCCCACAGCACGTAGTGCTAGTCCTCTGCTAGTTTTGAGTTGTTATTTTATTTTAGCTTTTCTCTATCAGACTTTGTTTTAGTTTTGTTTTGGATTTTACATATGGATATTGTATGGAATCCTTCCGTTTGATGGACTTTTGGTATGATTTGGATTTTATTCTACTACATGCCTGCCTGGACGGCAGAAGAGGTGAGTTCGTCGGATTTGAGCTTTACGAGTGTAGTTGAGTAGGGTGGATTTTGAGTCAGAGTACTATTGTTTGTGATTACTATTATTAACTGCGTGGTTGTGACATCCAGAGGCTGAATATCTATATAAACTGCGTGGTGATTGTTTTTATTTATTGTTATAATTCCAGCCGCCTGTGGCTGAGGTATATGTGTTATGTAGAAGTTTTAGATTGTCCGCTGTACAGGGGAGATGCTGCCGAAATTTCTTCGGACAGGGACTCCTCTGGGGCGTGACAGGCTTAGTTAGAGGACTTCCAAAATAAAACATGCATAAAGATTTAATCTATGCTTGATTTTTTAATCCAATATAGGTTCCTACCTACTGGATTAATCAGAAATTTTCTTGGAATGTACTTTTTTGTTACTTTTCTGATTTGACTCTTATAAAATCTATAATACCAATTTAGTTCTTGATAATTTATGAAATTTGATATAGCAGAATTTGAACATGCAAACTTTTTCAAATTTTTTATTTATTCTTTTAATTTTTCATGTTCTTCTTTGAATTTATCATACATTTCTAAAGGACATGCATTCGCTAAAATTGCTTTCAATTCTAAAACTTCCTTTTTTAAATTAGTATTTTTAGACTTAAGCTTATATAACGATCTCGTCATAGATTTAATACCTAAATATAATTGGTCAGGAGGTAGTAGATATACCTCACTTACCAGATTTACTCTAAAGCTTATCTCTTCTTCCTCGCTGCAGGTTTCTTCTAAGGAGTCTCCCCCTTTGTTTGTGCTCTCCTCCTGGTGACTTGTCATCAGTGCAAGTCCAGCGTACTCCCCCAAATTATATTCTGATGATGACTCATCCTAAGTCGCCTTCAGGGTTTTGAGCTTTGTTGTGCATCTCTTCTTGTTGTCCTTCTTCTTCAGTTTTGAGCAGTCATCCTTAATGTGTCTTTCTTCATTACAGTAATAGCATCTCACTTTCCTTTTTCTTCTTTTCTTGGCCTGCACTTCATTGAATTTATTAGATCTAAAAAATTTCTTAAATTTTCTTATCATAAATGCTATTCGTCATCGTCGAGGGAAGTGCCAGCATCTGATTCATCCTTCTTAGCTTTTAGGGCAATGTTGTTTGATTTTTCTATGTCCTGAGTATCTACACATCAAGACTCGTGAAGTTCAAAAGTAGAGAATAAACTTTCAAGCATATTTACCTCGAGGTTCTTAGAGATGTAGCAAGCATCTACTAAGACTGACCACTCGAGGTCCTTAGAGATGCAGTAAGCATCTATTAAGGCTAACCATTTTGAAGTTCTCAAAAAACTTAATTTACTCATAAATAAAACATCATATATGAAAATAAAATATCATATTTTTGTTATATTAAGATAACAAAACTTACCCATCGTTAGGGGTGGTATACCGAAATACTAATTTTTTTGAATACTATATCGTACCAAAATATTTGGTATACACAAAAATTATACCGATACCATACCAAATTTTTGGTATATCAAATTTTCAATATGATTAAATTCCATATCATTTAGTGTAAAATTTTGGTATGGTACGATATACCAAAAATTTTGATATAAATGTTATATTGATACCAATACCAAAAATTTTGGAATAGTATTTACCATACTAAAATTTTTGGTATACTATTAAATCAGTATGGTTTAGTATATTTTAGTACAGTATGTGCGGTGTACCAAAATTTTGATATTTTTTCCCACCCCTATCCAACATCATAAATCAAAGTCCTCATTATCATCATCATCATCATCATCGTCATCGTCGTCATCATCATTCTTATGAATTTCACTTACATTCACGTTTATCACTACTCCGCTGGGATCTAGTAATGTTGTAATAATATATTCCTCGGTCTGAAATGTGTTCGTAACTTCCTCTTGTTGATATGCAATATCTTCCTAATATTCCTCAATTTTTTTCCATATTTTCATTTTATAAACAGTCCACCAATCAATCTTGTCACTTTTCAAACTAGGATATGAAGAATAGAATATTTGAATCGTTTGTTATGCTAACACAAATGGTTTATATCTCTTATAGAATATCTTATGATTTATTTCAATTAAATTATACCATGTAGGCACCTTCATCCCTCTGACATAGTCAAACCGGTGACACATAAATAAGATAACTCACATTTCTAGGCTAGGGTATTCTACCACAATAATTTCTTCCAACAAACCATGAAAATAATTACTTGCACCTCCATCATTAGATGATTGAACTCATACCCACTATTCATTATAGTTTTCACCATTCCATATTTTTAAGTATGAAAATTATATCCATTTATAAAATATGCTGACCAAGTATGTACCAATGCTTTTGGACCCTATGACAGATTAATAACAATTCTTGCTCAAGATGAGTTTGATTATCATGAACCTAAAGTCAAATAACTATGTTTAAAAGGCATCATATGTGTAACAAAATTTAGATTGCCTACTTACATATGATTTGAACCATAGTGCAAATTCTTCTTCGCAGAAACAATAAAACTCTTGTGTTGACATTTTAGAATATAAGTTTTAGAAAATACTACATAGTATAAATAATTAATGACACAAGAAATACAAAAAATAAGAAATATATACTAACTCATAATATGACAATACTTCTGGATAATTCAGTAAAATATATGTTTAAGTTGCTCGCCATTTTTGACTAGTTAAGTATCTCTCTTAAATGACCCACTTGGTCAATTATGGTAGTTAAATATTGAGAATGAGTTCAAATTGAGACCAATATGACCCTCATCATTTCTTCCCACTCTTCGCCTTTTGCTATAAATGTGAGACTCAAAATAATATGATGCAAAAGTTGTTACATTTTCCATAAATTATGCATTAACAATAGAGGCTTCAACCCTTGCCTTATTTTTTACTTTTTTCTTTAATGATATAGGAATCTAATTGTAATAAAAAAAATTGTATTAGATATTAATATATAATATAATTTGTCAATTTTTATGCTTGAATAATGAAGTATAGAAGATAAAAAATTTACCTTTCAAATGAATACATCTATCGAAAATGGACTGAACCTCCAACTTTAGCCTCATATAGAAAGTGAATCAAAAGATGTTCCATGAAATAAAAAAATGACAGTGGAAAGATCCTTTCTAAATTACATATAATGATTAGAATGTCCCTTTCTAACGTCTCCATATGTGAATGTCTCAAAACTATTGAGAAAATATCATGAAGGAAAATATTTAACTTTGTAATAACATCCCATATAAAATTTGGTAAGATTTCCTTAAAAGAAATAGGAATGACCCCTTCCATGAATATATGACAATCATGATTTTTCAAACCAATCAATTTGCATTCCTTTAAATCGACACATCTCCGAAGATTAGAGATATAACCATATGAAAATCTCAATGATTTCATCCATTCACAAATAACACCTGATCCTTATTCAATATATAAACTATCTTTGGGTTTGATCCCCTACTACTTTCATTGACATCAAGAGTGAGTCTTCTACAAAAGAGTCTCATAACTTTTCATGCATTCATATTGTCTTTTATTTGTCTGACAATATTCATCATTGTATTTATCAGATTATCAAAAATATTCTTCTTAATATGCATTACATTGAGATTATGATGAATCAAATAACTCTTTCAATATGATAAATCCTAAAATATACTTTGTTTAGTCCATTTATGTGTATTCTATATTCATTTATTGTACCATGTGGCTCTTTAATAATAGATGAAAAGTTAAGCACTCTGTGTTAGCGCTGGAAGCACCAGATAATTGAACATGATTTTGATATTGACAAAGGTGTTGGTCCCTTGGCGGCTGATTATAGGGGCGAATATCGCTGCAATTACAATTGAATACCTTTCTCTTTCTTTTGGCATTAACTTCAACAATAAAAAATAAATGCAAAAGTTGAACGACATACGAGTCAAAAAAAGGTTACTTGGTTTGCAATCGGGGAGGTTGCTAATCTAAGGCAAATGAAGCTCTTTAAGTTGACTCCTTTTTCAACACAAGTAGGAGGCGGAGAAACCTCATATAGGATGTTGATAGCTCACGAACAATAAATAACAGGAAAGAATTCGAGTGCAATTAAAGTGTTGTTAGAAACTAGGTGAACTAGGTCTCTATTTATGGTCCACTGGTCAAATCTATCAATTGTTGACATGGCGGATTCTAGGTGCCTGGATGGTAATCTAGGCGCCTTCAGCATGGCAAATTCTATCTTTATGCAACGGCTTTGTAACGACGCTAGTGTAACGACCCAAAATTTCCTTGTCCTAAGTTCTAAAAGTCCTTATTAATACTTAGAAATGCTTTAGAAATATTCTAAAAAGTTTTAGGAATTTTTAGAGTATTTTTATGTAATTTTTGGAGGTCGTTTGGTATTTTTACCAAAAGGAAGAAGTTTCAAAAATAAAGAGGTTCGGCCGAGGTTCGAACCCGCGACCTCCGACCCAACCCGAGTCTTAAGCGAAGCGTGATGACCAAGTGTCCAAGCGGGCGGTGCTGATCAAATAGAGGTTGGAAATTTATTTAAGAAATAATAGTTAACAGAATATGGGAGTTATAAAGGGAGAACTTAGGGATTGGTTTTTCGTAACCTAATTTTCCTTTCCCTATCTTCTCTCTCGCGGCGCATCGGCGTATCTCGTCTCGGGCGAAAATGCAACAGGAAGCAAGGGCTTCTCCGGCGGCCGGCCAAAGGGGATTTTTCCACGAGCTCTTCTTGGATCCGAGCTCCTCTCGTCAAGAAGGAACGGTAGGCATGAGGAAGAGGTTGAGATTTGCAAGTCTCCGAAACCCTAGAAGCATTATAAGTCTCCTCTTCTCAGTTGTGAGTCCAAGAAACCATTGTAAGTTGCTACTCACCTACGGTAAGAGTAGTTTCGAGTTTGATTTAGTGTTTCTCTTGGGTTTTCAGAATATGTTGTAAGGATTTGTTGACTAGAAAGCTTGATGCCGTGAGTTTTACAAAGAAGATTGTTCATTCCTTTAGGCTTTCAGATTTTGTTATAAAGAATTGCGGAAATGCTAGGGATTTAGTTTTCTTTTGGATTTTGGAATAGGCTGTACAGAATTAGTTGTTAGAGGTAAGAGTAGTTTCAAGATTTTACCTTCTTCTTTACATTTTTGTTGAAACATGCTTAAAGATTCTATTGCTCTATATAAGTATAAGATTTCAGTTTCAGATTTAGTTCTTATGCTTTCTTAATTAGTTGGAACAGCCATGCCTTAAGCTTGCTGGTTAGGTCTTTTTATGCTTTGCATTGGGCAAGAACAACCCTATATTTAGCATTTCTGTTTAGACCTTTTTGTGCTATGTAGTGGCATGAACAACCCTTAATCTAAGTACATAGTGTTAGTTTTCTTTGCTATTTAATAAATATGATCAGCCCTGTTAAATAGCATTGCAAATTCAGCCTCTTCGTTATTTAGAAAGCATGATATTCTGTTGAGTATGTGCAGCATTGATTCCTTTATTCCTAGTTTCCTTGATATAGAATGAGTATGTGCAGCATTGATTCCTTTATTTCTAGTTTCCTTGCTATAGCATGAGTATGTGCAGCATTGATTCCTTTATTTCTAGTTTCCTTGCTATTAAATGTGCATGAGCGAATTTCTAGATTTCCTTGCTATTAGAATTACATGAGTAGATTTTCTAGATGCCTTTGTTATTAAATATACATGGGAAGATTTTCTAGTTTTCCATTTGTTATTGGAATAACATGAGCAGCTTCCCTTATTAAGCATTTCCGTGCAATTTTGTTAAGTGTAATAGTGCAGTTTTTATTAAGTATCATAGCGCAGATTTGGTTAAACATTACAATATTTTGAGTTTAAGAAGAGTATAAGAAAGAATAAGAAAAGAAAGAAAAAGGCCAAGACCTTAAGTAGATCCCAAGGTCAAGACTTTAGGGATTTTGGCACACAAGGTGCTTATTAAAATGCCGAGGCAAAATGTATTAGAAGTAATAAAGGATAATAAGTATTTTATTTTAAAAAGGCTAGTACCCGACTTCCAAGGTTGTCGTTAAACAAATCCAGGTGACCAATTCCAAGGTCTTGGCCCTGGTAAGACCAAGGTCTTTACCCTCGTAGGACTGGTGACTAGCTACCACAGTCTCTATTAGGGAGAGCGCATTGGTACTAAGCCTGGGCCCAAGAGAAAAGTTTATTATTATTTTCAAGTATAAGATTATAAGTTTTTGAAACAAATGAAACAAGCTTCACTTATGTTTAGAGTCAACAAGTTTAGTTTCTTTTAATTCGAAGCATGCAGTATTAGTTTTATTTATTTCCTGATTAGTTTATTGAGCATGATTAGCCTTGTCTTCCAGCATGCAGTTTTATTCTTGTATATCATGAGTATGCAAATTTCAGTGCTTTGCTACTAGATGAGCATGAATAGTTTTCTTCTTACAGATTCAGTTTTAGCATTGCTGTATTTATATGCACATTCGGGTTTTTGTGAGTTAGACAGCGCTTACTAAGCATTCGCTTATAGTTTGTATTCCCTCTTACTGCAAATAAAGGAAAGGAAAAGCTATAGAAAAGGAAGGCGACAAGGAGGTGCAGAAGGATGTGTGAAGCCAGGACTATGGGAGAGACTTGGGGCATTATTAAGTTTCCGTGTTTTAGTGGTTAAGAAACATTTGAGATTGTACCTTATATTCATGTCATTTGAGATTATTCTTGTTTTAGATCGCATGCTAAGATGAGTTTTGTTTAGTAAGTAGATACGTTGTGTTTGCATTGAGATATAGTTTCATATGTTTCTGTTATTATGAGTTATATGTGCATGTTCTGAATTTAGAGTATTGTATTGTATTTTAGTTCTGCTGAACTGCATATACTCTCCTGAAATTTTAAGTTTTCGGGAAAAATTTAAGTACAGTTTGTTATACTAGTTAAGTAAGAATCTATAGTAGTTATGTAACGGCCATCTTTAGAGAGTAGTGAGAAGGGTGGTCGTTACATATAGGATAAGGTTTTATCCACTTCTGAGCACCTAGACTAATCCGGGCGCTTGGACCATTGTTGACGTGGACCCAAAAGTGATCCATGCTGCAATGGACCGAAAAGGGTGCCTCGCTGGTGCCGGGTGGTTCGGGTGCCCAGACCAACTAGTCCAGGTGGTCAGACCAGTTGGCCAACTGTTGACTCATCCAACGTCTTCTCCGGTCACTTGAGTGATCCTTCAATCTTCCAGAGTTGAGCTCATTCAAACCCAATTCCGAGCTTCTCCTTAAGCAGTCTTCCACTCTAACTTCTTATCCCTCGTTAGCACTGTGCGCGTCCTTCTCACTCCACCGGTGTACTCTTTCACAGCTTCTCGTCCCTCGAATGCATCGAGCCCATTAACTCGATTTTCATGCCATCCTTCTTGTCTGTCGAATCTTCCGCTCGACTTCATGCGTTCCTAAGTCCCTACAAACTTAGATGCAAGACATCAAAATACACAGAGCCTAATTTAACTTGGTTGAGCACATTAAAACTAACACGGGGTACTTACAATTTCTCCCTTTTTGATATGAATAAATCCAAGTTAAGTTAGGGTTATACCAAAATAGTAAACTAAAAGAATATGTAATTTTAGTACATTTAATTTGCAAATTAAGACAATTGATACAAAAAAATTCTACCTCCCCTAGTCTTAATCTTATTTCTCCCTCTTTGATCATATTAAAAATAGGAAAAAATATTGAAAATACATTTCTAAAGGGTACATAAATAGTGACTAATTTTTATAAAAATTGTGGGAATTATTTTTTGAAATTTTAAATTTTTATGATTTAAAAATCAATTTTGTAAAAATAATTTTAAAATTGTTTTTAATTTTTGAAAATTTTTGTCACTATTAAATTCATTAATCATAATAGTATTAAATATTTTCATGAATAAAAAAATTAATATAAGTAATGATAAATTATTTTGTATGGATAGATGTATTTTTCAATAAAATATTTAAAAATATATTTTGAGCTCAAAAAATTTTGAATTTTTTTATATATGTAAAATATAAAATATATCTGTAAATAAAATAAAATTTCAAAGATTAAAATTTTTAAAAATTTTAATATTAAAAATTAATATTTTGAAAAAAAAATCGTAGAAAATTCATTAATTGTAAAAAAATCTATCTAAATGGAGACTTTACTGTTTTATCACTCTAAAAATTTTGAACAAAAAAATACTAACAAAAAGTTTGCATAAAAAATATTTTTCCATGTAAAGTAATTCCAGTCTAGCAAATCAATTAAATTTAAAGAAAATTTAAACTAGACATAATTTTTGAGACAAATATAGGTTTCTATCTACTTGATTAATAAGATATTTCTAGGAATGTATTTTTGTGATACTTTTGGAATTTGACCATTGTGATATCTGAACTACCAATTTAGTTTTTGAAAATTTCTAAATTTATGAACATGTAAACATGTATCACCCTTTTCCAATTATTTTAAATTTTCTCTTAACTTATCTTTTCAATTTATCGAAATCTTCTAATAAATAGGATTTTATTCATGTCTAGCTTTTTCTTTTTCAATTACTTATTTTTCGTTTTCAATTTATTGAGTGACTTAGGCATATATTTTATTCCTAAATATAACTAATTAAGAGGTAAGAGACATAACTCACTTATCATATCGAATCTGAAACTGGATTCTCCCCCTTCATCACTGCTTTCTTTTGATATGGCTCCCCCTTCATCGATGGTAGCTTTTGAGTTACTTGGTTCTTCGTGACTAGCCATCAGTGCCAGTCCAACATACACTTCTATTTTAGATTCAGATAAAGAACTTTCATCCCAAGTGGCCTTGAGATTCTTGTGCTTGGATCGCCTTGGCCCTTTGTCTTTCTCTTTCTTGGACTTTGGGCAGTCATCCTTGATATGCTCTTCTTCATGACAATTGTAGAATCGAACTTCTCTTTTGCTTTTTGGATTTTTCTTGGCCTACATCTCATTAAATTTGTTAGATCTAAAAACTTTTTTAATTTCCTTACCATATATACTTCTTGGTCTGCATCAAGATTTGAGCCTGACTCAGATTCATCCTTCTTGTTGGCTCTCAGTGCCAGGTTCTAACTTGATTCTTTTCTTGTACCTACACATCAAGTTTCATGTAATTCTAATGTTGGAAAAAGATCTCTAGCGTACTTACCTCTTGATCCTTTGATATAGAATATGCGTCTATGATCAAGGTCCACTCTGGATTTCTAGAAAAGACGTTGAGTGCATAGCGGACTGAGTCCCGGTTGGTTACTGCTTCACTGAGATTGATCAGTCCAGTAAACAACTCTTGGATCTTCGTATGTAGTTGAGCCACCGTCTCACCTTTTTCCAAATGGAGGTTTGTTAGCTGACTCCAAAGGATATCCTGTCATGCAAGCTTCGCTAGGATGTGCCTTCATGGAGCTCTAGAAATTTCTCCCAAAGTTCTTTGGCTAAGGTGTAGCTTCTAATGCGGTTGACCTTTGGAGGTGGTAGAAAACTAAGCATGTCACGCCCCAAAGGAGTCCCCGTCCGAAGAAATTTCGGCAGCATCTCCCCTGTACGGCGGACAATCTGAAACTTTCTACATATCTCCATACCTCAGCCACATGCGGCTGGAATAATAACAATAAATATAACACAACCACACAAACATCCACGCAGTTATATATATCAAACAAAGCAGTAATACTCTGACTCGAAAACCACCCTACTCAACTACACTCGTAAAGCTCAAAACCGATAAACTCACCTCTTCTGCCGTCTAGGCAGGCATGTAGTAGAATAAAATCCAAATCCAAATCCATCGACATAATAAAATCTGTACCACAAGTCAATGTATCGGATGGAAGGTACACAAACAGATAGGGTATCATATAAACCCTAGGTCCTGAACATGATGTATCACATGGTTGGGTCACTACCGAAAGCATGTATGGTCAGATAAATAATAACATGCAGTGCATAATAAATAAACAAAAAACATGTAACAGATCATGTAGTGACCAACAGAATCAAATGGAAACACAATTCTTGCTATATGTTAAACACTTTATTATGCATATCAAAAGACATAAGTCAAAGTACCCGCCTCCAATAAAGTGGTCCAATCCGGTAATCAAGATACTCGTCGAGATACCGTCCTGAATCAAAGTCCTGTGTCGAACATATAGATATATTTTATTTAGCTACAATTCAAATGAATTTAAATAGCTTAATAAAATCCACGAAACTAATATCAGGGAAAGCCCTAATTAACATCACCAATTGCCTACCCAAAATTAATTCTAACCATTGACTAAGGTTAATGGTCTTAACCCTAATCATTCCATTAGATTCATTTAAAACCCAACTCAATCTACAATAAGGATCCGCCATCAATGTATCATCCTATAACCAAATTATGTATGTATCATTTCATACCTAAACAACATGTATCAAAAGCGTGCCAACTCAATCCATAAACTAAACCCTTACCTTACAGCCGCTGGACCAAGATGTTGCTGGAAAACAAAACTTACTGCTAGCAAAGATAAATTGCTGCTGTAAATGAAAGGGTTGCTCAACCACAGTCGCTATGGCTCAATAACAAGGATCGTTGCTGCTGAAGCTTTAAAAGCTTTGCTGCTAAAATCCACTTCACAGATTCTGTCCAGAACAGAATCAAGAACGATCAACCATTAGTTGGGAATGATTTACACTATTCGAATCAAGAACAGAAAATGGAAAATTCGACATTCCAAACTTACCTCAACCGGAACCTAGGACACAGAAGAAGGCTCGGCCAAATTTAAACCAGACACGGCACAATAAAGGAAGAAATGGTGCTCTGCCGTGGGGAGGAAGGGAGGCTCGGTCGCCGGCACAGAGAATCTGAGAGGGGCGATGGGGCTAGGTTAAACCTAGTGGCCGGCGAGGTCTCGGGAAGAAGAAAAGAGGGAGTCGCGGTGGCCGGCGCTGCTTCGATCCAGAGAGGGCAGCGGCGCAAGAGGGCATAGCGGCTTCTGCAGGGCTCAACGGTGGCCGGCGGATCGTGTGCGGCGGCGAAACCGTGCGGCGTCGGTTAGGGCTCGAGAGAAGAAAAGAAAACGCACAAGGAGAAGAGGCTCGGGCGAAAAGGCTTCGACGAGGAGAAAATAAGAATATAAAATAAAGGAAAAGAAAAGTAAAAAGGAAATGTAATTATAAACATTTCCTCGCTTAAACGGGTCGCCTAAACAGGCTTTTCCGGGCCCCGTATTTATCCCCACTAACTCGTCCATACGAGCTCCGAAAAATTCCTGAAAAATTTCCAAAAATTCCGGAAAATTCTCTTATTAATATTCGCCTATTTTCGGTATTTTACATTCTCCCCCACTAATAAAAATTTGGTCCCCAAATTTCATTATTTACCATCAGCAAATACTAACAACATGTAAAACATATAAATGCTGAACGATAAACTAAATCACATACCTCAAGTGAAAAGATGGGGATATCGAGCTCTGATAGTATCCTCGAGCTCCCAAGTAGCCTCCTCGTCCGAATGATGCTGCCATCCGACTTTAACCAGCCGGATAGTCTTGTTCCGCAACTGACGCTCTTTCTGGTCCAGAATCCGTACCGGAATCTCCTCATAAGTAATGTCAGGCTGAACTGGAACTGGAATATCTGCCAGCACATGCGTCGGGTCGGACACGTATCTCCTCAGCATAGATACGTGAAATACATCATGGACGCCTGACAGGGACGGTGGTAGTGCCAGTCGGTAAGCTACTGCTCCGATCCTCTCCAAAATCTCGAAATGACCAATGTACCGCGGAGCTAGCTTACCTCTGAGGCCAAATCTCTTCACCCCTTTCGCGGGTGAAACTCGTAGAAATACATGGTCACCAACAGAGAACTCTAGTGGTCTGCGTCTCCGATCAGCATAACTCTTCTGGCGGTCCTGCGCCTCTGACATCCTCCGTCTGATAGTACGGATCAACTCTGCATCCTGCTGAACTCTATGAGGTCCCAACAACTGGGCCTCTCCAACCTCATCCTAGAGGACGGGTGTCCGACAAGGTCTACCATACAACGCTTCAAACGGTGCCATCTGGATAGCTGAATGAAAGCTGTTGTTGTAAGCAAACTCTACCAACGGCAGATGGTCCTCCCAACTGCCTCCAAAATCCATAACACATGACCTCAGCAGGTCCTCTAAAGTCTGAATGGTCCACTCTGACTGTCCATCTGTCTGTGGATGGAAGGCTGTACTGAAACGGAGCTGTGTGCCCAAGGCCTGCTGCAGACTCTGCCAGAAATGAGACGTAAACCGTGGATCTCTATCCGAAATGATACTCAACGGAACACCATGTAGTCTGATGATCTCCCGACAATACAGATCTGTCAATTGATACAGGGGATCAGTCCTCCGGATCGCTAAGAAATGCGCGGATTTGGTTAATCGATCAACGATTACCCAAATCGCGTCATGGCCTCGTCGTGTCCTCGGCAATCCTACCACAAAGTCCATGGTAATGTGATCCCACTTCCACTCAGGAATAGGAATCCGCTGAAGTAATCCTGCAGGTCTCTGATGCTCAGCCTTCACCTGCTGACAAACAAGACATCTAGCTACGAAATCCGCGATGTCTTTCTTCATGCCGTTCCACCAGTAGGAATGTCTCAAATCTCGATACATACGGGTCCCGCCTGGATGGATCGCAAATCGAGATCGGTGAGCCTCCTGAAGTAGCTCCTGTAAGACCGGATGAGACTGAGGTACGCATAATCTGCCTTGGAAATATATAACACCCTCCTCGTCTCGTGTAAACTCGGTCTGCTGCCCGGAAGCTATCTGACTGCCAATGAACTGACAATGCTGATCACCAGCCTGAGCCTCTCGGATCTTCGTCCTGATCGACGACTGAGCAACCATGGTAACCAGAATACCCTGCTCTGTAGATCCCTGCTCCTCCAAGTCTAACTCAGAAAAACTCTGAATCAAGTCCGTGACTGAAGTCCGGTGGCAAGCCAAAGTCGCTCTGGACTTCCTGCTGAGTGCATCGGCAACCACATTAGCTTTCCCTGGGTGGTAGCTAATGGTACAATCGTAGTCCTTCAGGAACTCCATCCATCTCCTCTGTCGGAGATTAAGCTCCTTCTGAGTGAAAATATATTTGAGACTCTTATGATCAGTAAGAATCTCAAATGTGATACCATATAAGTGATGTCGCCATAGCTTCAGAGCAAAAATGATGGCAGCTAACTCCAAGTCATCAACTGGGTAGTTCTTCTCATGCTCCTTCAACTGACGAGAAGCATAAGAGACTACTCTGCCGTGCTGCATCAGAACAGCGCCCAAACCCTGAAGAGAATCCATCCTCTCCAGAAGGTAAAACCAAAACTGGAGCCGACACTAATCTCCGCTTCAGCTCCTGAAAGCTGGTCTCGCAATCCTCGGACCACGTGAACTTCATGCCTTTCCTGGTAAGGCGTGTCAGCGGCATAGCAATACGCGAAAAACCCTCGACAAAACGTCGGTAATATCCTGCTAGTCCCAGAAAACTGCGGATCTCCTGCACTGACTTCGGCTGCTCCCAACTAGTGACAGCCTCGATCTTCTGAGGATCAACCGAAATACCTCTGCTAGAAACCACGTGTCCAAGAAAACCAACTGAGGATAACCAGAATGCACACTTGTTGAACTTCGCGTACAGCTGATGTCGTCTAAGAATCTCCAAGACTATACGAAGATGCTGTGCATGCTCCTCCTCGGAATGCGAGTAGACCAATATGTCATCAATGAAAACGATAACAAACTGATCCAGATACTCAAGAAAAATGCGGTTCATCAAGTCCATAAACACCGCTGGAGCATTGGTAAGCCCAAATGGCATTACCAAAAACTCATAATGACCGTATCTGGTACGGAACGCTGTCTTCTGAATATCTGAGTCTCTGACTCTCAGCTGATGATATCCGGATCGCAGATCAATCTTAGAATACACTGAAGTACCTCTGAGCTGATCAAACAAATCCTCAATCCGTGGTAATGGATATTTATTTCTGACGGTCACTGAATTCAGCTGCCTGTAGTCAATACATAACCTCATGGTACCGTCTTTCTTCTTGACAAATAGAACCGGAGAACCCCATGGTGAAATACTAGGGCGTATAAATCCCCTATCCAAAAGCTCCTGGAGTTGAACCTTCAGCTCGTTCAACTCTTTCGGTGCTATACGATACGGAGCTTTCGATGTCGGTGAGGTTCCCGGAATCAGCTCAATAGTGAACTCCACTTGCCTTCTAGGAGGCAAACCAGGAAGCTCCTCAGGGAATACATCTGGATACTCTCGGACTACAGAAATGTCGGAGAGCTGCGAACTGCTGCTGTCTTCAGTACTAATCAGAGATAATAGAAAACCATGACAGCCGTGAGACAGCAGCTTCTGCGCCTAAATCGACGAAATAATCGAGATGCCGTCGTCTCTAATGCCAGTGAAACTCCACGAGGGTTGGTTCGGAGGCTGGAAGGTGACCACCCTCGTCTGGCAATCAACTGTGGCATGATATGCTGACAAACAGTCCATGCCAAGAATAATATCAAAATCAACCATTTCTAATACTAAAAGATCCACTGTAAGTATTAGGTTGCAAAAATCTAACGGGCAACCTTGGACCTCCTGGGTGACATCCAATGAATCACCGGACGGTAGGGAGACGGTCAATCGCTGGGGTCTGAGAGTGGGTAATCTACCAACCTCTCACATAAAAGTGCGAGATATAAATGAATGCGAGCTACCAGTATCTATCAGTATATCTGCAGATAAGGCACAAATAGAAATCATACCGCGGAAAACGGATCCGTCGGCTCGCTGCGCATCCTCTCTGGTCATCGCATGAACACGTCCAGTCTCTGGCGGAGGAGGAGGAGGTAACGCTGCCAGCTGCTGCGGCTGGGCAAAAGCCTGCCACTGAGGCTGTGCTGGATACTGCGCCAGAGAAGACTGAGAGGACGGTGACTGATACTGTGCAGCTGGCTGGGACTGAGTCTGGTACTGACCTATAGGCTGAGGGTGCATCTGATACTGCCCCTGCGTCGGATAATAAAGTCCCGGAACAGAACTCTGAGGTGCTATGGAAGCACTAGAGTACTCCTGTCCAAGCATGCCAAATGTCGCTGCTACAGGAGAAGCACTCTGCTGCTGACCATGTAAAGGTTGGGCTCGTCGCCCTCCTCGATAAGTTCCGGACTGACCGGACTGTCCTCCATGATCAGACCCTCCGGAAGCCATATGCTGAGTCTTCTGCGGACAATCTCGGCTCTGGTGTCCAGGCAGTTTGCAATGAAAGCAAACTGACTGTCCCAGAGTACAGGCTGAAGTGACATGATCTCTGGATCCACATCTGAAACAGCGAATGTCGCTGGCAGGTTGTTTCCGGTTCTGCTGGGAAGACCGGAAACGTCCTGAAGAAGACTGCCCTGATTTCTAAGGTTTACATGATACCCCAGATGTACCCTGATCTGATCGACTACGCCTGCTCTGCTGTGGTGTAGTCTGAGGCTGCTGGCTCTGTCCAGATGTCTGACTCGGCTGCTTCCTTTTCCTATCCGGAAAAACTCTCTGCTGAGCTGACTCAATAATGAGGGCTCTGTCCAACATCTCCGCATAAGATGTGATACCAAGACCGACAAGTCTTAGTTGCAAATGTCCATCCAGCCCCTGAATGAACTGCTGCATACGTGAACTTCCCTCAGCAACTAGCTCTGGACAAAATCTGGCCAATCTGTCAAACTCTACATTATACTCAGTCACTGTCCGATTATTCTGTCGTAAACTCAGGAAATCCTGTCGACGAGCCATCTGATAAGCTCGTGGAAAGAAACGGCTCTCAAAAGCCTCTCTGAATCTAGCCCAAGTGATGTTCTGCTCACCGATGATAGAACGCTGGGTAAGCCACCAAGTGTCGGCCGCGTCTCGTAAGTGAAAAGCAGCCAGCTCTGCTTTCTCCCACTCGGAGCAAGCAATATAAAAGAAAGTCCGCTCCATAGTCTCAATCCAAGACAAAGCCACACTCGGATCTCTGTCTCCTCGGAAGAGTGTGAATCGACTCTTCATCGATTCTGCCTATACTGGAATCCTGGCTCGTGCCGCGGTAAAGTCAGTGAGGTGTGTCGGAACGGCTGTCGGGACGGGCGGAAACACTGGAGCTGGTGCTACCGGTGGTACCGCTGCATAAACCGTAGAAGGTACTCCCGGTGCTGCTGGGTAACCGGGAGCATATGCTGTCGGTGGCACTGTAGGGTGAATGTAGGTGGCAGCTGGAGGTACGGTAGGTAATGGTACCGGATATGGTGCAGCTGCTGCTACTGTAGGCCCTGGCAGAGGTGCCACTGGTGTCGGGTACACTGTAGGTCCAGGTGGCGGTGGTGCCGAGTACGTCGTAGGCTGCTCTGGAGCAAATGTCGGGTACGCCAATGGTACACCTGATGGTACCGTAAATACGGTAGGAGTGGATACCGTCGGTGTGGCCAAAGTAGGTATCTCTACAGGAGCTATCGGGATTTGAGAGCCCGATGCTCCCGCTGCATCCTGAGTCTGTCCCTGACTGACAGGCTCACTAACAGTGGGCATCTCTGGCATATCCAGAGATCCCGTGGTCCTCGCACGTGGTCGTCCAGCACCACGTCTCGCAGCAATACGAGTAGATCATCTCATATCTGTTAAATTAAATTACATATATCAATACCAATATAACAAACATAAAATAACAACATACCTATTTGCCGTCTGGAGATGTTCTGTCGCTGTCCAGTCCCCAATTTGACCTCAAAATTCCGAACGTACATATCGCCGGAAATCCAAATAAATCCGAAACGGAAATATGAAACATAACCATATCGAAAATCTGATAATGCCCAGTTTGACTCGCAAACCTGGCTAACCTAAATATCCAGAATACCAACAACAGGTATCCGATAAATCTCCAGAACACCAAAAGCAGGTATCATAACCCGCTCTGACACCAAATAAATTGGTATCAGATAAATCCTGAAAATCCAAAACACGAAACAAAAGATCGTAAAACTGTGCTCTGATACCACAAAATTGTCACGCCCCAAAGGAGTCCCCGTCCGAAGAAATTTCGGTAGCATCTCCCCTGTACGGCGGACAATCTGAAACTTTCTACATATCTCCATACCTCAGCCACATGCGGCTGGAATAATAACAATAAATATAACACAACCACACAAACATCCACGCAGTTATATATATCAAACAAAGCAGTAATACTCTGACTCGAAAACCACCCTACTCAACTACACTCGTAAAGCTCAAAACCGATGAACTCACCTCTTCTGCCGTCTAGGCAGGCATGTAGTAGAATAAAATCCAAATCCAAATCCATCGACATAATAAAATCTGTACCACAAGTCAATGTATCGGATGGAAGGTACACAAACAGATAGGGTATCATATAAACCCTAGGTCCTGAACATGATGTATCACATGGTTGGGTCACTACCGAAAGCCTGTATGGTCAGATAAATAATAACATGCAGTGCATAATAAATAAACAAACAACATGTAACAGATCATGTAGTGACCAACCGAATCAAATGGAAACACAATTCTTTCTATATGTTAAACACTTTACTATGCATATCAAAAGACATAAGTCAAAGTACCCGCCTCCAATAAAGTGGTCCAATCCGGTAATCAAGATACTCGTCGAGATACCGTCCCGAATCAAAGTCCTGTGTCGAACATATAGATATATTTTATTTAGCTACAATTCAAATGAATTTAAATAGCTTAATAAAATCCACGAAACTAATATCAGGGAAAGCCCTAATTAACATCACCAATTGCCTACCCAAAATTAATTCTAACCATTGACTAAGGTTAATGGTCGTAACCCTAATCGTTCCATTAGATTCATTTAAAACCCAACTCAATCTACAATAAGGATCCGCCATCAATGTATCATCCTATAACCAAATTATGTATGTATCATTTCATACCTAAACAACATGTATCAAAAGCGTGCCAACTCAATCCATAAACTAAACCCTTACCTTACTGCCGCTGGACCAAGATGCTGCTGGAAAACAAAACTTACTGCTAGCAAAGATAAATTGCTGCTGTAAAGCAAAGGGTTGCTCAACCACAGTCGCTATGGCTCAATAACAAGGATCGTTGCTGCTGAAGCTTTAAAAGCTTTGCTGCTAAAATCCACTTCACAGATTCTGTCCAGAACAGAATCAAGAACGATCAACCATTAGTTGGGAATGATTTACACTATTCGAATCAAGAACAGAAAATGGAAAATTCGACATTCCAAACTTACCTCAACCGGAACCTAGGACACAGAAGAAGGCTCGGCCAAATTTAAACCAGACACGGCACAATAAAGGAAGAAATGGTGCTCTGCCGTGGGGAGGAAGGGAGGCTCGGTCGCCGGCACAGAGAATCGGAGAGGGGCGATGGCGCTATGTTAAACCTAGTGGCCGCCGAGGTCTCGGGAAGAAGAAAAGAGGGAGTCGCGGTGGCCGGCGCTGCTTCGATCCAGAGAGGGCAGCGGTGCAAGAGGGCACAGCGGCTTCGGCAGGGCTCAACGGCGGCCAGCGGATCATGTGCGACGGTGAAACCGTGCGGCGTCGGTTAGGGCTCGAGAGAAGAAAAGAAAACGCACAAGGAGAAGAGGCTCGGGCGAAAAGGCTTCAACGAGGAGAAAAGAAGAATATAAAATAAAGGAAAAGAAAAGTAAAAAGGAAATGTAATTATAAACATTTCCTCGCTTAAACGGGTCGCCTAAACAGGCTTTTCCGGGCCCCGTATTTATCCCCACTAACTCGTCCGTACGAGCTCCGAAAAATTCCCGAAAAATTTCCAAAAATTCCAGAAAATTCCCTTATTAATATTCGCCTATTTTCGATATTTTACAAAGTAGGTGGAACTCTACTTTTTCATTGGCCACGAATTCTGCTTGTTCATCCTTGGTCCAGTGATCTTATTCTTTTACATCACCGTTGTTATCACGAGGTGCTACAAAACCATACTTTATTGTTGGCAATATATCAAAGTTAGTTTTAAAAAATACCTCTATTTGTCTCTTCTGGTGAGTGAAGTTCCTCTCAAATTTTGGTGGGTGAATGCTAGCTCCGACCATCTTCTTTTTTACTTCGATTGGCGGTTAGTCCTTCTAAAACTCCCTTGATCTAATACCAATTGTTGATCCCTTGGCGATCGGCTAGAGGAGGGTGAATATTCTTGTAATTACAATTGAAATACCTTTTTCTTTCTTTTGGCATCAACTTCAACAATAAAAAATAAATGCAAAAGTTGAAAGAAATATGAGGCAAAAAAGGTTACTTGGTTTGCAACTGGAGATGTTGCTAATCTAAGGCAAATGAAGTTCTTTAAGTTGACTCCTTCTTCAATACAAGTCAGAAGCGGAGAACCTCGTACAAGACGTTGACATCTCATGAACAATAAAGAATAGGAAAGAATCTGAGTAAAATTAAAGTGTTGTTAGAAACTAGATGAAGCATAGCTCTATTTATAGTCTTCTAGTGAAATCTATCTCTTGCTGATGTGGCAGACTCTGGGCAGCTGGATGGTAATCCAGGAGCCTCCAACGTGGCAAATTCTATTTCTACACAACGACTTCATAATGATGCTAGGATAAAGTTTTATCCACTTCTGAATGCCCGGACTGATTTGAGCGGTTAGACTATTGCTGATGTGGACCCAAAAATGATCCATGTTACAACGAATTGAAAAGGGCGCCTCGCTGGCACCGGGGTGGTGCGGGCACACGGATGGTCTAGGCACCTGGACTAGTTGGTCCGAGTGCTCGAACCAGTCAACCAACTGCTGATTCGTCCTACGTTTTCTCCAGTCGCTTGGGTGATCGTCCAGCTTTCTAGAGTTGAGCTCACCCGAAGCCAACTCTGGCCTTCTCCTTGAGCAGTCTTTCGCTCTGACTTCTCGTCCCTTGGATGCACCGCACGTGCCTTTCTTGCTCCACCGGTGTACTCTTCCATAACTTCTCAACCCTTAAATGCACCGAGCCTCTTGACTTGATTCCCGTGACATCCTTCTCATCCACCGTGTCTTCTGCTTGACTTCTTGCATTCCTAAGTCCTTGCACACTCAAAGGCAAGACATCAAAATATGCAGAGCCTAACTTAACTTGGTTTACCACATCAAAACCAACACGGGGTTCTTACAAAAGGATTTAAAGATAAGATGTGTTATAATCTAACAAGGTTGACTAAGTGTGTAGGTACTTGACTAGATACTAGGTAAGGTAAAAGTCCTAGTGGACGCTAGGCAAAGGGAATGCTTTAGTTGTAGCTAGGCAAGGAAGTCTTGGTCTGTGGGAATGAGCATAAAATTTCTAGTTGAGTGGACAGAATACTTGGTAGATCGATAACATTGGACAGAAGTCCTAGGGGTTGAGAACACTAGGCGGAAAGCCCTAGAGGTCGAGGAAACCAGACAAAAGTCTAGAAGGGTCGAGAACTGGATGTCTAGTAGGAATTCCCGAAGATCAAGATCGGATGCTGAACAAAAGTCCAAATAGATCTGGAGGACCAGATGTTTGGCAAACAAGTAATCTATCTTGAGAGTAGTGGAAGAGGATGTGTTCACCGAGAAGGAACAGTAGAAGTCAATCTAACCTAGGATTTCACTGGAAACCCAAAAGTCATGCTTAATAGTATATACTTCTTGTGCTAACTCCGTGATACAAGTATAAGTTTTTTTGGACCAAGGTGATCTAGGCGCCTAGATGGAATTTAGGCACCTGGGATGGGATAAATCCTTGAGTGATGAAGTTTCATCCAATCAAAGCCACGTCAGTGCTTGAGGCGCCTAGAAAGGATCAAGGCGTGTGGTTAAGCTGCGACGTAAGCAGATCAGATAGGCTTCGATTGAGGTACATGGAAGGGATCCAGCCACCTGGAAAGGCCTATAAAAGAGGGGTTCAATCAAAACCTAATGTACACTATTCTCTACAATATTCATACTCATGTGCTGCTCCAAAGCCTTCATTACGACACAGAAACACTGCTCCGACAACCAATGCTCAAGCTACTACCCTAATATGTTGTTGGTATAAATTTCAATTGGGTCATTTTGTACTCAATTTTTGTAATTTTGTAAACTCTTAGTAGATTTCCCAATGAAAGCACTCAGCGAGTGCAGACCTTTGACTAGCAGTCGTTGGGTTGTGAACCAAGTAAAAAGAAAGTTGTTACCGTTGTGTTTTCTATTTCCAATGCACTCTCAAGTTTCTTCGAAAAAGTGACGCGCACTATTCACCCTCTCTAGCTCTCATCTTCCATCCTACACTCTGTATAAATCTGTTCACATATTAATCTCAATGATGAAAGTGTTCTTTCAATTCTATTGTTACTGAATTTATCTTTATTTCTTCTAAAATTATGATTTTATGGTAAAAATTATCTATGACAATCAAAATAACTTGACTTCTTTGTTGGAGTTGCAAGGTTGTAAACATAGTCCCACATTGAAAATACATGAAAAAAATCATAGGTTTATAAGAAAAAATATCTCCATTGGCATGAGGCATTTTGGGTAGAGCCCAAGAGTAAAACCATAAGAGCTTAGTCCCAAAGTGGATAATATCATATCATTGTGGAGATATCTAAATTCTTTTTGATCTTTCAATTGCTATCAAAGTGAGTTCGCTCTTCACCAAACTAACGGCTGGAAGAAGCACGAGCCAGAGTCATGATCTAAGATCGAACCATATGGGTGAAACCTTGAACGAAGTAGGGGAGACCCTGAGCAGGTCAATGACCCGATGCTCGAGAGGAGGCCCTAAGCAAATCAAGAGTGACCCGATACTTGAGGGGGACCCTGTGGTCCTTTGTTTGAGGGGGGATTGTTGCGGTTGCAAGGTTGCAAACATAGTCCCACATTAAAAATAATGGGAAAGATTATGGGTTTATAAGAAAAAATATCTCTATTGGTTTGAGTCCTTTTGGATCAAGCCCAAAAATAAAACCATGAGTGTTTAGGCCCAAAGTGGATAATATCATATCATTATGGAGATATCTAAATTCTTTTGGATCCTTCATTCTTCCCATGTTTCAATCTAATCGACATCCTAAGATCCTACTGGTAATCCATTCCGAAAGGATGTCATAAGTCAAAAAGTCATTTATGTTCCAAAGAAGAACAACCTTCATTACAAACATCTAATTAGCATGAATATCATATATAGGAAAACCTTCATTCCAGAGTTGTTTTAGCTCTGCAATCAGTGGTTGCATATAAACATCTATTAACTTCTTTAGATTTTGTGGGCTAGGAACAACCAATGTTAAAAATATATACAATGTTTTCATGCACATTCTAGGTTGAAGATTATACGGAGTTAAGATAACTAGCCAACCATAATAATTTCTCCTTGATTTGCAAAATGGTGCAAATCTATTAGCATAAAGACCTAACATAATGTTTGGAGTCTCCTTCACAAATTCATAATATGTTCTATCAAAATTTTTCCATGTCTGTCCATCTAATGGATGATGCATTAGCCCCTCTTCTATTTGATGATTTGTATGCCAAGTCATGTGTTTAGCAATGACCTTTGATGTATAAAACCTTTGTAACCTAGAAGTTAAAGGAAATTAAAATAACTAAGCGTATAATTTATGTCGTTGTTGACTCCTTCTAGTGCTCTAGTACCTAGGTTGATTATAGAATTTATAATCATTTGTATCTTCATCATCTTCCCAATATAGCATACAACTATCTTTGCAAACATCAATTCTTTCCGCCGAAAGACCTAATTCTTTCATAAGTTTTTTCATATTATAAAAATCATTAGACATTATGTGCTAACATGACAATACCTATCCAATAACTTGAATAAAATTATTAAAATAATCTTACGACACATTATACTCTGTCTTAACATTTATTAGTCTTGCGATGAGAGATAATTTAGTGTGACTATCATAACCATGTTGTTAGTGCAGAATGTACTAATAATCAAACTTATATTTTGATGTATATCAATTAGTTTAAAGTCAGAACACATGTATTTGATATCCTTGTTAAGTGTGCATACTCAAGTGGCTTGACAGATCTAGAAGATTAGACACCAGGCAGAAAGTCCAGATGGATTGGAGGACTGGACTGGCAGAAAGTCCAGATGGATCAGAAGGATTTGCCATCTGGCAAGAGAACTCGGTGAGTCAGTGTAGACTAGACATCATGACGAGGAAAGATCTGGTGGGTTGGGGATCAGGCGTTAAGCTTGGAAGGTTTGATACATGGTAAGTAAGGTAAGTCACTGAAATGGAGAGAACCAGTGAGGTTGTGTCCTAATTTAGGACAAACCTTAGGCGATGATTTGACTGAGGAAACCAACAGTGGTTTCTAAGTTGAGATCAAAATACACTTATCTATCTTTATTTTATCATGATGGCAAAATCATGATAAAATAAAGATAGAAACATGCATATATATGATCTAATTCTATTTTACAAGGTAAATATTATCTCTGTACTAATACTATTTTGCAAGAAGTGAACTTTAATGGTTCTGTCGCCGGATAAGAAGGTTTCGTAGATGGATTCGTGGAAACTCAGAACGATCGAGATCCTGATCAAAACACAAAAGTAAAATGATGTTCCGTAAACTGATCAAGTTTATCAATCGACGGATCAGAGATTTATGGAGGTTAGATTCGATTTGCCAAATCCAGCGAAAAGGAAATATTGGTTCCATTGACAGATAGGCTTGTTCCGTTGACGGATCATAAGATATCACAAAGATTAGAACGATCAACCAGATCTAATGGAAAGGAAAGTTTGGGTTCAGTCGACGGATAGAATGGATCAGTCGATAAATCAAACTGATTTCGTGGTGAATCAGATCAAGAAGCTGGATGCAAACTCAGGGAGATTCACTGGGTTCCGTCGACTGATCATCAGGATTAGTCGACAAGACAAGTCTGAATTTAAAAGTTTAGCTAAATTAGTGGGATATGATCGGCTGGTAGCTTGGCTATAAAAAGAGGACTCGAGGACAGAGTCCATTATCACTTTTGCTGAAGAAATGACTAGTCTACATCGTGCTCTCATTCTCTTCGCCAAGCTCATCTTCGAACAAGTCTCCGTATAAAGAGCAACACTGACAAAACGCTTCAGCTACTACCATGCCTTTGTAGGTAATATTGTACTTAATTGCATATCTTATCATATCATTGTAATTGAAATATTGTTAGTGAATTAACCTATTGATACGATTCAATGGGTTGTGGGTTCTTGGAGTAGGAGTCAGCTGGGCTCAAAATCAAGTAAAAATTGAAGTGTCATTTTCTTTTATTATTCTTGTTTCAATTTTCACTGCATACTTGAAAAGTTTTTTAAAAATAAAAGTTTTTAAAGCGACGAGATTAATCGCCCCTCTCTAGTTCTCAATGATCCTATAAGTAGTATCAGAGTAAGGACTCTTGATTTTGGTGCAACTACCAATCAAGAATTTCTTTTCTTTGTTTTTATTTATTATTCATTGTGTTCTTTTCTTTCTATGGCACTGCTTACTCCAAGATGAAGTCTTGGAATTCTTATTAAATTTTATTTTTAAGAATGATGGCACAGTCCGAAGGATATTCCACCATATTTCTTCTACTCTGGAATGGGAATGATTTCCCTTACTAGAAAAGGAGGATGGAAGTCTTCCTCAAAACGGGCATCGTCCAATGGTTTTGCATCTGATAAGGGTATAAGCTTCCAACCGAATTCGGAGAACTTCTCAAACCAGAAAAATGGAATGATGAAATAAAGAGGAAGGTCCAAGTTGACTAAAAAAATGCTCAACATGCTCCAGTGCAGACTCACAAAGGAAGAGCTCAACTGAATTAGTCCATACGACAATGCCAAAGATCTGTGTGACCGATTAGTCCAGATACATGAGGGTACTAATGAAACCAATGCAACCAAATGAGACCTTCTATTAAATCAATTACTTACTATTAAAATGAAGGAAGGCGAGACCGCAAACCAACTCCATACCCTCAAGACATCCTCAATGGTCTACATCTCATTGGACACCAAATCGATAATCGTGACCTAATAAGGTATGTACCAAACTCATTCCCTTGAAACTCCTTATGGGCATCTATGGTAGATGCCTGAAAAGTTTCAAGGGATCTCTCCAAAATTCGATTAGATGAACTTTTTTGCGAACTTGAACTACACGAGCAATCTAACTCGAGTCACCGACAATGGTATTGCCCTTGTTGCTGGACCAAGCAAGGAGCCAAAATCAAATGCCCGATCCAAGCATGAATCTAAAGATGAGTTTGACTCTGACTCAACCGAAGAACAATTAGTAAATATGGTCTAGAAGATGTTTACCAAGAAGAAGAAGGGATTTTCAAAGAATGATATAAAAAGTTAATACAATTTACACCAACCAAATCACTATCCAAAGTGACCTATTATGGATGTAACAAAAAGGGGCACTACAAGTCCAATTGCCCAAATATAAAAGAAGATAAGTCCAAATCAAGAAGAAGGAAAGCTCTAAAGGTGACTTGGGATGAATCATCAATGGAGGAATCAGACATGGACAAACCTAGACAATAGAGCTTCCTGGCACTAATGACAAGAAAGCAACATGACGAATTTGAGTCTGAGTATGAGTCTGAATCAAGACAATCCGAATACGATGATGAATCAAGCTATGGATCCATATCCGTTTCCAAAGGTTCCGATAAAGTAACATCTAATCTAGAAGTTATATTCTTAAAAATAATATAATGCTTAAATAGGAAGTTAGTTAAATCTGAGAAACAAGTTGAATTGCTCCTTAAGGAAATAAAAAATCCTACGGAGCAAGTTAAGCCTAAACTCTCAACTAATCAAGTTCAAAATGGAAACCCAAATCAAGTTACAAGACTTGAGGAAGAGAATTAAGTTGAGAAACTCAAGGGAATGTTGGAAAGGTTTACTTTGGGATTCAAGAACCTTGACATGATACTCAGATCAAAAATGGTCATAGATATCAATTGAAATCAATGAACAAATCTTACTTATCATTTGTTAACTAAAATAATAAACACGTCAAAGCATGTGTTCTGAAAGCTTGCCTAACAAAACAAGTAGGACTAAACTAATACTATGTACCTAAATATGACATTCATTACTTTAACATAAAACATAAAATCTGTGCTCCAGGGGGAGGCGACAAATTAGTTGTCACCTCATAAACTTGACCTACCCCATTTGGGTATTTAGGACTAGTAACACTAGGGAGAATTTTAACTTAGTACTAAAAAAGACTGGGATGATAGTAGTTTAGGGAAGCTAAGTCGAAAGTATGTTTAAGGGAATCATATGTGTTCAATCTGGTATAATCAGCTTAGTGGAACTAACTGAAGCTATTCCTATCTAGTCTGAACTAGTTGGACCAAGATTTCGTACTAAGTTCTTTGGGCAAGATTATTTAGAGAAGTATTCAGAAAGTAGTCTACCGTAATACTTAAAAAGATCATATGTCTCGCCACTAACTGAAAATTTATTCTAAAAAAACTTACTTGGTAGACCCAAAGTTAAGCTTGAATCTAATACCAGTTAAAATTATCCCTTGAAAATCAATCAAATTTCATCTGACAAAAACTATAGGATTACCTATGTTGAAAACTTAAATCGGATAAGATTAATATAATTAAAATTAAAATTAAACTTAAACTTAAAATTAAATCAAAATTAAATTTAAACCTAAAATTAAAATTAAATAAAATAAAATTAAACTTAAATAAAAAAATAAAATTAAATTAATCTTAAATCAAAAATAAATTAAACTTAAATTCAAATTAAATTAAACTTAAACTTAAAATAAAAATAAAAATTAAACTTAAACTCAAAATTAATTAAAATTAAATTTAAATTTAAATTTAAATTAAATAAAATTTAAATTAAACTTAAATTCAAATTAAATTAAACTTAAACTTAAACTTAAACTTAAAATTAAACTTAAACTTAAACTTAAAATAAAAAGAAAATTAAACTTAAACTCAAAATTAATTAAAATTAAAATTAAAATTAAATTAAAATTAAATTTAAATTTAAATTTAAATTTAAATTAAATAAAATTTAAATTAAATTAAATTAAACTTAAACATAGAATTAAAATAAAATTAAAATTAAAATTAAATCAAATCAAATCAAATTACAAATCTTACACTAACTATCAATTCCTACTTTATGTGTAGGAATCCAAGTGGATTCTAGATAGTGATCACTCTAGATAAATGATTGGAGATCACACCAAATTCACAATACTTAAACTCAAGAGCTTAGGATTAGTTGCCTTTGAAAACAATGACAAACTTTTAGGTAATATTGAAATTGAATCAAATTTTATCATTCAAAAAATACTACTTGTTCAAGTCTTTGATTTTAATTTACTAAGAATTAATCAACTATGTGATGCTCATTATGAAATCAAGTTTTCATCCTCTGAATGTTTGATAAACCATCTAAAAACTCTAACATACAACTTAAGGGCTTAAGACATAACAACATTTATATAATAGACTTATTAAATCCTCAATCAAGTGTCACTTAATACAACAAGAGGAAATCTGCCTATAACATAGGAGGTTATCTCACACTCTTCTTAGAAACTTAACAAAACTCACTGGATTAGTTAGAGGGTTACCAAAAGTAACCAATTTAGAAGATAAGTTCTGTAATACTTGTCAATAAGGAAAACAAACTAAATATATACATAAACTAACTAACCAAAATCGAACCAATAATATACATGAACTCCTACATCTAGACCTTTTTGATTCACATGGAATTAAATCTATAAATGGAAACATATACTGTTTAGTTATAATATATGACTACTCTAGATGTACACAGATAAAATTCTTAAAACATAAAGATAACACCTTTGAAATATTTAAAAATCTCTCTAAAAAAATAGAAAATAAAAAATGTTTAAGAATTAAAAGAATTAGGAGTGACAATGAAGGATAATTCAAAAATCATAGGTTTAATAATCTTTGTCTAGAAAATAGTTCTCATAGAGAATTCTCATGTCCTAAATCACTTCAATAAAAAGGCATAGTAGAAAGGAAAAAATCGTACATTTCAAGAAGCCACTAGGACAATGTTAAACGAATTTAACTTACCCAACTATTTTTGGGCTGAAACTACTAACACAGCATGCTACGTCCAAAATAGAATTACAATAAATAAAACTCAAAATAAAACACCTTATGAGATTTTTCTTAATAAAATACCAAACATTAAATACTTTAAAGTATTTGGATGTAAAGTATACATCTTAAACACATGTGAACACTGTTGACCTCCGCAAGTGTAGGGAAATATCGCAAGTAATATAAAAGATTATCGTATCCACAGAGACTTGAATAAGCACTAAGAATATCTCAACGCGAATTAGCTAGACAACAAATCAATGGATTGACAAAGTCTAAGTGTAACTATGAAAAGTAAACAAAAGAATGAAAGAATATGCAACAAGAATAAAGGTAATGATAAGGGATATTCTATGAGCTTTGGTTTCTTTGTAAGGTTCTTCAATGTAAATGATCTACCAAATCTTTTTTCTCAATTGTCCATCATTTGTAGAAGGTTGTCGGTTCTCTCCTGTAATAGAGAACCGACCTAGGACTGAAATTCATACCTAGATTGATCAATTAGGAATGAATCTATGTTGTCCTTACACGGGCTTGCCTGTCACGTGCGTCCCTCGAAAAATCAACATAGGAATCCATCACTCATCAACCCATCAAGATATAAAGATTAATTCAACCTATCTATCCTACCTTCTTGAAATACCTAATTTTCCTTTCAAGATTACCCCTCAAGCGTCCTTACACGGGCATGTTCCTGTCACGAAGATCCCTCGGAAAATCGAATGAGGAGCAATCCATACAAGATCCATAAGATATTCAAACATTCAATCAAGCATGGTAATTAAGCCCTAATCACAACAATCCACACAAGAAAGAATAGATACAAAACAAGGCAAAATCATAGAAATAGGAAATTGACATATCCACAAGAGTTTTACATCAAGATTTTCTTACAAATACTCCCTCCATCCTAGAACAAGATATCTACTCCATAAATCGAAGAAAGAAATCTGAAAACATAAAGATTACAAGCATTGTCAATCCTAATCCAAGAAAAGGAAAGAAAGAAGGCTTATCTATGATGAAGGCGATCTTCGGATCCAATCCACGTTCCCGGAGTCGAATCGGTGAAGATCTTCCCTTAGATCGCCTAGAAATCCACCCAAGAATGGAAGGAATCGCCCAAATCTTCCTTTCTCCCAAAGGGGAGAAGATCCCCTTTCAAATCAAGAAGGAAGCTTTATATAGAAGAAGGGTTTGGGCGCCACACGGCCCCGAAGCACGGTCGTGTGAGGTACACGACCTGCTCTATTCTCCTCTCTGCCAACCACACACGGCCGTGTGAGGTACACGGCCATGGCTCACCTCTACCATTGCCCCCTTGCACGGCCGTGTAGATCTACACGGCCTGTACTGCCTTCGCCTCTGGAAACCTGGCACGACTGTGTGGTGCACATGACCAGCACTCTCTTGCTCACTGGAAACCTCACACGGTCGTGTAACATACATGGCCGAGGCTTCTCTGGTCTCTGGAAAACTAAAATGGTTGTGTGGTGTACACGGCCTAGGCTTCATTGGGCTTCAAAACTTCACACGACCGTGTGAGGTTCACACGACCGTGTGAGGTTCACACGACCGTGTGAGGTTCACACGACCGTGTGAGGTTCACACGACCGTGTGAGGTTCACACGACCGTGTGAGGTTCACACGACCGTGTGAGGTTCACACGGCCAAGCCATCTTCTTTCTCTGCTGCAGCTACATGGCCTCTCATCTCCACACGGCCTAAGCAAACCCCCATGGCAGGGTCGTGTGGGGTTCAGGTATCAGGGCTTCCTCCATCGCTTTGCTAACAAATTTGGCCTCGAACACGCATCCTTCACCAAATTCGACTCCTGCGTGCAGAAAATGTACAAAAGCATATCTCCGAACAAAGAGAGTAAATATGCAAAAAAGGAAAGTTAGAAGTACAAAAATGCATAGATCAATCATGCTCAAAGTATGTGAAAGTGCGTCAAAACATGCTAAAGAAGTGTATACAATCTACGCACATCAAACACCTAGGTAAATTTACCTCTAAAATCAAAAATGGAATCTTTCTAGGTCCTTATTAAATAGCAGAGCCTATAGAGGCTATAATAACAATACATTACAAATAGAAGAAACAACGAATGTAACATTTGATGAAAATTCCAACTCTAAAGATTTCAACCTAAATCAAAACCAAATTTTTGATTCACCTAGCAATGATCAAGGGGGAGCTAATGGAACCTCAATTATAAATCAAGAAGATGATGAACAAACCCCACAGCAAGAAGAAATTAACACTCAAAGATTAAGAATGTTCAAACCATTCAATTGAACATGAGTTAAGTGACCCAAGTCTAATTAATACACAAACATTTAGATCCAGACCACGCAATTGAACAAGTGTTAGGTGACCCAAGTCTATGGGTTCAAACTAGATCAACTCTTAGGAGCATAGGTCAAATTACACTAATATCAAAAATTGAATAAAAAACTATAGACGAGGCTTTACCCGATCCAGATTGGGTTATAGCCATGCAAGAGGAACTATCTTAATTCGAACGTAATGAGCTTTGGGACTTAGTCCCTCCACTGACAAACAAATCAATTATAGACACCAAATGGATCTTTAGAAATAAGTTAGATGATCAAGGTGAAATAATAAGGAATAAAGCTAGATTAGTGGCTAAGGGGTTTAGCCAAGTAGAAGGATTAGACTACAACTAAACTTATTCCCCAGTAGCTAGACTTGAATCTATAAGATGTTGCTAGCTTATGCAGCACATAAATGATTTAGACTCTACCAAATGGATGTCAAATCTGTATTTCTAAATAGACTAATCAAGGAAGAGGTCTATGTAGGTCAATCTTTAGGATTTGAAAATATAAACCATGCTATCCATGTAGACTTAAGAAAGCTCTTTATGGTCTCAAATAAGCCCCTAGGGCTTGGTATGAAAGGCTATTGACAAATCTAATCTCAAAAGGGTTGAAACAAGGCCAAATTAATACAACCCTTTTTGTAAAGACCCTCAAATTAGAAATCTTCATAGCCTAAGTTTACGTCGATGACATAGTATTTGGCTCCACCAATTCAGGATTCTTAAAAGAATTTATTATTGGATCATGAGTACATGAGGGGGGGGTGAATCACGTGTTTTTAAAAACATAGTTATTTTACAAATTTAAAATAAAATCACAATGGAAAGTTTAAACTAAAAAGAATACAAGAAAAAACTTAGTCGATTTTTACTTGGTTTGGAGTCTTAGGTGACTCCTACTCTAAGACCCAGGTCCCGCAGACCTATCGATGGATAATCCACTAAACACCTCTTCTAGAACTGCCGAAAGAGGTAATCGAATACAAAAATAGGGACAATATAACAACATACACTTCCCTTTTACAGCAGTAGTATAAAAATTGCAACACTATTTAAAGTTACCAACAATTTAGGGCGCGATCATGTGTTACTGTCGGTCTACCAAAGATGATCAGATGACTCAAAAAAGCAGCTTAGTGACAAAAAGACTTCTTTGAAGCAGCAGTAGGAAATCAGATCAATCAGAATGCCAAATGGACGCATAGAAGCTCATAAAATGAGTTGTGTAGAAGGGCTAGTCGAGATGCTCTTTTAGGGAGTGTGGTAGGCACTTTCCATAGTCCTGAAGTCGCCTTCCATAGCCTTGAAAGTGCCTTCCATAGGAAAAATTTTATCTCGACAAACGTTGCTCCTTATCGTCAACGAAGTTTGATTTTATCCGATGGAAGGCTTCTTCCATGAACAGTACTCAAGGCGCCTTCAAAGCTCCCGAAGGCACTTTGGGTATTGTTCACTTGAGGCCTTTGTGCTTCTTTTGCCCTGTAAAATGTGTTAGTCCAATACTAAAACATCTAACCTGTAAAATAAAGTTAGCAAAAAAAAGCAGTAATAATTAGTTTCTATCATTCCAGAACCAGGAATTAGTCAAGGTCTCAGTTTAGGGATCCAAAATAGAACTAAACTGGACTAGCGCCTAAAGTCCAAACTTCGACCATTTACCAACTTGAAGTTTATTAACTAGCCTCTCGACCCACCAAGTCTTCTCGCCAGTTGTCAGGTCTACAGACCCAATTAGATTTCGGCCAGCTGTCAGGTACTGCAGATCTAGCTAGACTTCCCACCATATATCAGGTCGGTCATTTGATCTATCTAAGTTTCGCACCAACTATTGAGTCCTCAGATCAGTTGAGTTTCATCCTAGTGTCAGGTCCTCTAGATCCGTCAATCTCTACATGCTCGATAAATGCATTAGATCACAAAATGCCTAACTTAACTCATTTATGATTCGTCAAGACCTGAGTTAGACAGTTAGTATAAATTACATCAATATTTATAACCTTAATGGAAAAAGAATTCAAAATAAGTTTAGTAGGTAAGTTAACCTTCTTCCTAGGTTTACAAATAAAATAAACTAAAGATGAGAATTATGTGTAAGTACCCCAAGGTGGTTTTGATGTGATTAATCAAGTCAGGTTAGGTCATGTTGGTATTTAACCCCTGTGTCTAAGTGTGTAGGAACTTAGGAGCATAGAAAGTTGGGCGAAAGACGCAGTTAACGAGAATGATGGCACGGAAGAGAGCCGACAGATTCGGTGCGTCTGAGGAACGAGGTGTTACGGAAGAGTATAGGGGCGGATGAGAAGGAGGCATGTGACTTTTCTGAGGGACAAGAAGCAGGAGCGAAAGATTGCTTGAGAAGGCCGGAAGTTAGGTTCGGACGAGCCATATTCCGGATGGCTGAGATCACCCAAGCGAGCAGAGCCGGAGCAGAAGACCTGGACCAAGGCTAGCGGAAACGGAGAGGATGATCGGGATCGAAAAATCCACAAAAGCTGATTTTTCAGTCCAGGGCGCTCGGACCTAGTTCGGGCTCCAGGAACTTTTTCAGGGGCTCGGAGCAGAAAATTATCTAGAACGCGACATGACACGTTTCATTGTGATGGGGATAAAAGTTTATCCCCTCCCAAGAGATTGGAACCCTTCCAAGTGTAAGACCGTTGAATTCGATAGAGGGGGGGTGAATATCGATTCGAAAATCTCGAGTTAAAACGCAGCGGAAAAAGTAAAGAAGTAAAGAGATGAACACTGTTGATTTTTACTTCGTTCGGAGCCTGTGACGACTCCTACTCGAAGGCCCGTACTCCTTGAGTACTTTCGTTGGGCAATTCACTAGCAATTCGTATAATTACAATTTACGTACAAATATTGCTAATGAAAAGAAAGAAATCAAAGCTAACCGACAAACAATGAATTAAAAAGGAGAGCCGGAGTGAGTCGTCGGAGCTTTGTCAACGTCGTTGGAGCGCAGAGCAGCAGAGTGATTGGACTCAGAGTTCTCAGAAGACTTGTGTGTTGAAGCTCCTGCCTGGGGCTTCTTTTATATGCTGCTCCGGGCGCCTGGATCCCCTCCGGGCGCCTGGAATGTGACGTAGCACTCCCAACCAGCATGCTCCAAGTGTCAACGTCGTCCTGGGGATAAAATTTGCCCACCTTGTTCCCTTTTCCTGCAAAACAAAGTTAGTCCGAGGCAAATGTATATCCTGTAAAACAGATTGTCAGCACAGTTAAGGTTCAACAGATAATTAAACAGAGTATGACTTAGATTCCGTCTTTCCGAGACCGGAATCTAGTCACGATCTCGACTTAGATATCCGAAATGGATCTAAGCCGGATCGACGCCTAATGTTCCCTTCCCGGGAACGCGTCCTCACAGTCACTCCCCTCCAGTGACTTACCTCACTTACCTGCCAGACGTCCGGTCAGCCCGTCGACCCGTCTGGACTTCTTGCCAAGCGTCCGGTCAGCCCGTCGACCCGCTTGGACTTCTCGCCAGCTATCCGGTCAGCCCGTCGACCTAGCTGGACTTCTCGCCAAGCGTCCGGTCAGCCCGTCGACCCGCTTGGACTTCTCGCCAGCTATCCGGTCAGCCCGTCGACCTAGCTGGACTTTTCCTGCACACTTGATAAAAGTGTCAGACAACAACACAACTAACTTAACCCATTTGTCATTCATCAAAACCTGGGTTAGACCGTTAGTGCTACCCGCACCAACAATCTCCCCCTTTTTGATGGAATGACAACCTGGTTAAGTTAGTGAAAGCATATGTACGAAACAACATGCATTTGTGTGGTTTTAAAGTTAGTTTGAGTTTTCAAATTGGTTTAGCTAACTTAACCACCTAACCCTCCTCCCCCTTTGGCATTTATCAAAAAAGAACAAGGGTAAATAAGCATAGTGTTTAAGTTACCTAATCATGAAAAATAACTGAGTCTGGTTCAAAATTCAAGGATAAAAGTATACTCTTTAAATCCAAGAAAAATCAATTTGACTTTGGGGGAGCTTAAAAAAACTTGTTTAACGCATTTGTTCTTTAGCTTTTGAAAATTTGCTAAGTGTAGATTGTCTAATTTTCAATCATAAGTGTATAAGGTCAACTGTTTCAAACCAAATTTCCAAAACAAGTTTGAGAAAATATATTTTTCAAAACTGATTTATTTTTCAACACTAAGTTTGTAAAAGATTCAATTTTCAAAATCAAAGAAAATGATTTTGAGAAGCTTAGTTTGTAAAATTTAGCTTTGAAATTAAGATCATATTTTTAGAATGTGTTTGTAAAATTTGTTTTCTAAAATCAAATTTTCAAAGTGTAAAAGTGTTAAAACCATGGTTTAAAATACTTGAAAAGGTCAGTTTTCAAAGACTAGGAAAAATGGATAAAAAGTTTGTGAGGTAAAAGAATTTCACAATTTTAAACAAGTTGTTTTTAAACTTTGATTTTCAAAATTAAGTTTAAAATTCAATTTGGAAAACTAAGGTAGTTTTATTTCTCCCCCTGAAATTGATACTTAATTCTAACCAGCTGTCTAACCAATTAGGTACTAACTAACTATCAGAAGATAGTAGCTTTCACTAGGTTAGTCAGATTAAGGAAATTATAATCAGTCAGTGTTTGACTTGACTGATGAACTTTAATCTGAGTAATATCTGAATTATATTTAACGTCCAAACTTATGTTGATGCACTGAAATAAGCATCTTAAGTCTAGACAGTTGGCCTATGCATCTCACCCCTTTCTATGTTTGTCAAACACAAGCAAGGTAACCCTAGGGTGTTGGTGAGATGCTCAAAAAACTAGTCCTATGGGTACATGCTTTCTAAGGATGTAAACCTAGTCTAAGGCCAAAACTGTTTTTGAAAGTCTAAAAATGGAAAGTTTTTGAAAACAAACAAGTTTAACCTATACTTTGATAAAATCATTTTTGAAAGTATTTTTTGAAATTTCCTAGTCTATTAAGATAGAGCATATTCAATGTAAGTTTGAAATGCCACTAGATAAATCCAAAATATTTTGCAAATAGTGTAGCTACAGAAGTAGGTCATCACTAAAGCTACTGAGATGATGAAGGGGGTGGTCCAGATCCCAAGGATCGAAGAAGTGTCATCAGCTCAGTGTGGCGGGTGTCCCCGGCAGCTCGTAACTCGGCAACCTCTCGCCGTATGTCCCGATGAAAGTCGGAGTTCTCCTGCTGGAGACTCGCCATGGCTCTCTCTAGTCCGGTCATACGGTCGGCTAGAGTGCGGGAAGCGTGTCGTGGTGCTCGAGCTGGGGGTGGTGGTGGAGCCGGTGCGGCTTCCTCCGGAAATAGTGCGAGCATGAACTCGTCCATCTGTGCGTCTGGATCGGGCTGGTGCTGTGCCCCCCTCCGCCAAGTCATAGTCCCATCATCTCTATCTACCTGGATGCCGGCTAGGGAAAAGTTCCGAGAGGATATAACATCGAACTCGGTCATATGGGCAACGTCTCCTCTAGTGACATCAATGTGCAATGAGGACATATAGGCTGTCAGAATGTGACCAAATGGCATATGGACTCGACTGTCAGTCACGTATCCGGCTGAGTAAATGATGGTGGAAAAGATATGTAGGCTAATGTCAATCTCTAACCTATGAATCAGGGCATAAAGTAGGAATGAATGGAATGGGCGCATCACAGCGATGTCCCGAGTGGTCAGTGGTAAAATGCAAAGAACTACAACCCTATAAAGAGCGTAGTCCTGGACTCTAAGTTCTACTGACCTAAACTGTGTCACAGTGGGATCTCTCGCTCCCCCAAAAAAATACGAATACATCGTATCGAGAGTAATATGTGAGTAGGGATCGTCGAACGGTAGATCCCTCGGAGGATAGCATAAAAAGGAGCAAGTAGAAGGACGCAACTCTAAAAACTCTCGGATAGTCGTAGGGAAAAATACGATATCAGTGCCTGCCGCCCTAGTGGTATAGGTGAAGTCGTCTACTTTTACTAGGTTATTGCAAAATTCGGCACATAGACTTATGTTTATTGGACTGGTACATTCGACAAGGTTCCTTAAATTGTAGTGGCCTATAACCTCTAAGGCAGAGGGACATGACCTTAGGAAGAACGCTCTATCTATGCAAGTAGTCCTAATGGCCTTATAAATGGTGGACTCAAATTTAATCCTAAGTTCGTCTGTGGGAAACCTAGGGTCTGTACTAGCATTGGAGGGTCCAGCACCAGTATTTGTTCGTTTCCTACTGTATATAAAGAATATTTAAAAAAAAAATTAGAAGACAAAAGAAATTTTTAGAGAGTGGAAGAGTGTTTTACCGAGGAGCCATCGAAGAAAAAAAATATAGACTTGACGACCTCGGTTGAATCGCAACAGCGTCGTCACCGCAAGAAGATTTTGATTTAGAGTACTTTCGCACTGAGGTTCAAAGTGAACCTTGGCAAAAGTGAGAGGGAGTGGGGCAGATGTTGGGGGCGCCGCTGCCCCTTATTTATAGGGGACTCCGGGGGCCCGGTTTTTTTTTTTTTTTGAAATTAATTTAAGTTAAAGTTTTGAAAATAATTTTTAAGTTAAAAATTTAAGTTAAAATTTTGAAAATAATTTTTAAGTTAAAAATTAAAGTTTTTAAGTTAAAATTTTGAAAATAATTTTTAAGTTTAAAATTTAAGTTTTTAAGTTAAAATTTTGAAAATAATTTTTAAGTTTAAAATTTTGAAGATAATTTTTAAGTTAAAATTTTGAAAATAATTTTTAAGTTTAAAATTAAGGTTTTTAAGTTAAAATTTTGAAAATAATTTTTAAGTTTAAAATTTTGAAAATAATTTTTAAGTTAAAATTTTGAAAATAATTTTTAAGTTTAAAATTAAAGTTTTTAAGTTAAAATTTTGAAAATAATTTTTAAGTTTAAAATTGAAATTTTTAAGTTAAAATTTTGAAAATGATTTTTAAGTTTAAAATTTTGAAGATAATTTTTAAGTTTAAAATTGAAATTTTTAAGTTAAAATTTTGAAAATGATTTTTAAGTTTAAAATTTTGAAAATAATTTTTAAGTTTAAAATTTAAGTTAAAAATTAAAATTTTGAAAATAATTTTTAAGTTTAAAATTAAAATTTTGAAAATAATTTTTAAGTTTAAAATTTTGAAAATAATTTTTAAGTTTAAAATTGAAATTTTTAAGTTAAAATTTTGAAAATGATTTTTAAGTTTAAAATTTTGAAAATAATTTTTAAGTTTAAAATTTAAGTTAAAAATTAAAATTTTGAAAATAATTTTTAAGTTTAAAATTAAAATTTTGAAAATAATTTTTAAGTTTAAAATTTTTGAAAATAATTTTTAAGTTAAAATTTTGAAAATAATTTTTAAGTTAAAATTTTGAAAATAATTTTTAAAGCCTTATTCATCTCACCCGAACTATATTATCAATCAGGGAAACCTATGGTTTTGTGAGATGAAATTGGTTTGATTATAGAGTTTTGGTTTAACTAGTGTTAGATTCAGACTTAGCTTTGGTTTCCACAAATAGGCATTCTTCGGATAAACTTCTAAGCTTGGTGAGTCTCATGGACATCATTAGAAGTAACCAACCTTTCGAAGTTTTCCGAATAGTCCTATCCACGGAACTTAGTACTAAATCTTGGTCTAACTGGTTAGGATTCGTTTAAGGGTAGCTTCGGTCAGTTCCACTTGGCCAAATGCACCAGATCGAAGCCATATCTTTCTAGACATGCGATGCCCAAGCTTTCCTAACGTACTATCATCCAAAAACTTCACCAGTACCATGAGTCAAGTTAAACTTGGTCTCTTTTTACTAATCCTAATTACCCTGTAGGGTTAGTTTGTTTTGGGTTACCCTGTCGGGTATGTTAGTTTTGGAGGTGCCAGCTATTCTGGAGCCTCCCCCTGAATTATTGGCCCTTAATTTAGATTTTGGGTTTGTGTCGATTCTTTTTATAGTTATAATCAACTTGGTGATAATCTAAATTTTGTTGAGTTTTGAATTTTGATTTTAAGTTAAATTTATATTTTAGTTTTTGATCTGATTTATTCAAGTTTATATAATGTATTTTATCTTTAGGTATATAGAATTGATTAAGTCCTACTTGCGTGGTTAAGCACACTTTCGGGACCCAAGCTTGTTTAGTTGCTTTGTGTTGGGTTAATAATGATTTAAAGGTTTTGTTTGAGTTTGACTTATATCCAAGTCCGGTTTTATTATAGCATGCCTTTTGGTTATTTAGAATTAAATCTAAATTTTTAGATCTTGTTGTGAATTTTTCCAACAATTCTTTTAACTTATTAATTTCATTTTTTAATGATAAATTCTCCTCCTCAAGTGTTCGATCTTGAGTTGGATTCGAATTTTTTAATTGTTCCTTGAGGTTTTGATTTTCCTCAAGAAGCGATTTATTTTCATTTTCCAACTTAACTACTTTTTTATTTAAACACGAGATAATTCTAAAGAATTTACGATTTAAGTTTAGGTATACCTCTTCGAACCTTCGAAACGAGTGCGGACTCGTGGCTCGATTCGGGTTCGGACCCGCCTTCCGATTCCTCCGATTCGTCTTCCGTTTCACCTGAGCCATCGTGAGGTGACTTTGGTGCTTTGCCTTTCTCCTTCCGATTCGTCGAGGAGGAATCGTCCCATGTTGCTTTGAGGGCTTTCTTCTTGTTGACTTTGGTTTGTCAAGTTTCAATCTTGGGCATTCGTTCTTGTAGTTCCCTTTTGTTACATCCGAAACATGTGACATTTCTTGAGTCTGCTGGCGATCTGATCTTCTGCTGAAGTTCTTCTTTTTCCTGGTGAACATTTTCCTTACTGTGTTCACTGTGTTCTTCGTCTTCAGAGTCTTGATCGGAATCTTCTTCAGATTCGGGTTTGTTCTTCTTTTCTTTAGAGGAACCTACAAATAAAGCTACACCTTTCTCGACCCCGGCGTTAGTTTGCTCATGAAGTTCTAATTCACAGAAGAGTTCATCCAATTTTAATTTAGATAAATTTTTTGAAATTTTGTAGGCATCTACGATTGATGCCCACAAATTGTTTCACGGAAAAGCATTTAACGCGTACCTGATTAAGTCTCGGTTCTCCATTTGGTGGCCTATCGCGTGGAGACCGTTGAGGATATCTTTGACCCTCGCGTGGAGCTGACTTGCCGTTTCTCCTTCCTGCATTTTTATATTAAAAATTTTATTTAACAGCAAATCTCTTTTTGTTACCTTTGCGTCGCTTGTTCCTTCGTGCAGCTCGATCAGTTTATCCCAAAGCTCCTTAGCGTTTTCATGTGGTCCGACCCGGTTCAGTTCTTCTCGTGTTAGTCCGCAGTGTAGAGTATTGATGGCTTTGTTTTCAATTGATGCCTTTTTCTTTATATCATTTGTCCATTCTTCAGGGTCTACTATTTTCCCAGAGTTGTCTACTGGAATTTTGTAAGCCTTTGTGACGCACATCCATTGGTCGTAGTCTGTCTTCATGTAGACCTCCATTCTCCTCTTCCAGTACGAAAAGTCATCCCCGTTGAATAGGGGAGGACGTACTGTGCTGAAGCCTTCTTGTTGAGACATCTTATCCTGGTCCGACCCGGTTCAGTTCTTCTCGTGTTAGTCCGCAGTGTAGAGTATTGATGGCTTTGTTTTCAATTGATGCCTTTTTCTTTATATCATTTGTCCATTCTTCAGGGTCTACTATTTTCCCGGAGTTGTCTACTGGAATTTTGTAAGCCTTTGTGACGCACATCCATTGGTCGTAGTCTGTCTTCATGTAGACCTCCATTCTCCTCTTCCAGTACGAAAAGTCATCCCCGTTGAATAGGGGAGGACGTACTGTGCTGAAGCCTTCTTGTTGAGACATCTTATCCTGCACATGCTAAATTAACTGGAAAAAAAAATCCCAAGACTTCGTCTTGGATTAGCAGTGCGGGAGAAATAGAAACTCTAAGTTGGTGTTGTACCAATTTTGATTTTAAATGCAACGAAAAAAACTTCCAAAAAGATAATAATATCAGTTTGGAATTGTTAAAAAAAATGATTTCACCCCCTGTCTGATTGATGGTTGCACCAAATCAGAGCGGTACCTGCTCTGATACCACTTGTAAGACCGTTGAATTCGATAGAGGGGGGGTGAATATCGATTCGAAAATCTCGAGTTAAAACGCAGCGGAAAAAGTAAAGAAGTAAAGAGATGAACACTGTTGATTTTTACATCGTTCGGAGCCTGTGACGACTCCTACTCGAAGGCCCGTACTCCTTGAGTACTTTCGTTGGGCAATTCACTAGCAATTCGGATAATTACAATTTACGTACAAATATTGCTAATGAAAAGAAAGAAATCAAAGCTAACCGACAAACAATGAATTAAAAAGGAGAGCCGGAGTGAGTCGTCGGAGCTTTGTCAACGTCGTTGGAGCGCAGAGCAGCAGAGTGATTGGACTCAGAGTTCTCAGAAGACTTGTGTGTTGAAGCTCCTGCCTGGGGCTTCTTTTATATGCTGCTCCGGGCGCCTGGATCCCCTCCGGGCGCCTGGAATGTGACGTAGCACTCCCAACCAGCATGCTCCAAGTGTCAACGTCGTCCTGGGGATAAAATTTGCCTCCGGGCGCCCGGAGCCATTCCGGGCGCCCGGACCCCCACTGTTTCCTACCTGCAAAACAGTGTTAGTCCGAGGCAAATAAACCCTGCAGCATAGTATGTTAGCACATATTTACAGGTACGTTCAGTAATAAAAATTAGCATCCAGAGTATGACATAGATTCCGTCTTTTCGAGACCGGAATCTAGTCACGATCTCGACTTAGATATCCGAAATGGATCTAAGCCGGATCGACGCCTAATGTTCCCTTCCCGGGAACGCGTCCTCACAGTCACTCCCCTCCAGTGACTTACCTCACTTACCTGCCAGACGTCCGGTCAGCCCGTCGACCCGTCTGGACTTCTTGCCAAGCGTCCGGTCAGCCCGTCGACCCGCTTGGACTTCTCGCCAGCTATCCGGTCAGCCCGTCGACCTAGCTGGACTTCTCGCCAAGCGTCCGGTCAGCCCGTCGACCCGCTTGGACTTCTCGCCAGCTATCCGGTCAGCCCGTCGACCTAGCTGGACTTTTCCTGCACACTTGATAAAAGTGTCAGACAACAACACAACTAACTTAACCCATTTGTCATTCATCAAAACCTGGGTTAGACCGTTAGTGCTACCCGCACCAACACCAAGCACCCCGACCAGGGCTATAAATACAGCCCTAGTCCCAATAGTTCAGCACAATACTTGTAACACTTTTAGTTTGTTTTGCTATTTACATGTGAGCCATCAACATTGTAAGAGGCTTCTTCATCTGAAGGAGAGTGTTTACTAAACTTTCAACTTCCTTGGATTAACAACCTCTCTGGTTGTAACCAAGTAACCCCTTCGTGCCTTTACTCTTAGTTTACTTCTTTTTTAATCTTTTATTATGTTTATACAAGTGTTAGTTTAATTAAGCAGTAAAAGTTTGAGGAAGGTTTATTTTATTTTGCAAGGCTATTCACCCCCTTCTAGTCAGCCACCAAGGGTCTTATAATCGGTATCAGAGCGGGTTTACTTCAGGAGGACTAGTCGCCAAACAAAGTACACGAGATGGCCGGACCGATCATCTACCCACCGAAATTCGAGGGGGAATTCCCGAGTTGGAAGAAAAAGATGGAGGTATTTTTCAAAAAAGATTTTAAATTATTAATAATTATGAAATATGATTTTGCAGTCTCGAAAGATAAAGAAGAATATCAGTGGACGAAGAAGGAGCAAGCAGACTTCATAGAAAACGACAAAGTAAAGTTTCATCTGCTTAGTATTTTACCACCTCAAGAAGTCAATCATATCAGAGCCTACGAGTCAGCCAAGGAGCTCTGGCAGAAATTCCTAGAACTACACGAAGAGACCTCGGAGGCAAAACTAGTGAGATAGGACCTACTCCAGAACCAGATCAGCAACATCCGGTTTGAAGAAGGCGAAACCGTCACACACCTCTACTCAAAAATCAAGGAGCTCATCTGAACTCAAGAATCTCGGAGAAAAGGTAACTAGCTGAGATTCACTAAGGTACTAGCTTAACACATTTCCTAGAACTTCGGAATGGTCGACCTTAGTAGATGTGTATTTTATCTCTAAGGATTTAAAGGTAAGTACTTTAGAAGAACTTTTTTCAACCTTTGAAATTCATGAGTCAAGATGTGCTGGTATAAAGAAGGAATCAAGGCAAAAATAAATGAACCAAATTTTGAGACATCACTTGATGACGATAAAACGCCACTCATGGTAAGAAAATTTTAAAAAATATTTAAAACTAAAAAAATTTAATCAAGTGCATCGTTCAAAAAGCAAAAGGAAAGTAAGATGCTACTGCTGCAATGAAGAAGGACATGTTAAAGATAACTGCCTAAAATTGAAGAATAAGGACTAGGAGAAGAACAAGAAGCCAACCCAGCCCAAACATAATCTAAAGGTGACGTGGGATGACACGTCATCTGAATCCGAAATCGAAGCCTACATCGGACTAGCTCTAATGGCTAACCATTAAAAAGAAGACGAAAGCAGCTCAGAGATGAGCATCGATGAAGGGGGAGGATCATCAGAGGAAAGCTATGATGAAGGGGAAGCATCAGAAAATGAGGTAAGTCAGGTACGTGCCTTATCTCCTGAAAAGTTATTTCAATTTATTAAGATTCTTTCTAAGGATTTAGTAAAATTATAAAAAGAAAATATAGACTTGAAAAGATAATTAGTCAATGCATGTCCCTTAGATTTATTTGATAGTTTAAAATTAGAAAATGATAAATTGAAAATACAAATCGAAAGTTTGAAAAATGATCATGTATATTTGAAACTAAATAACTTTCAAAAACCAAAGTATGGTAGGCTAAACTGATACATTAGAAAACACCAGGGATAAATTAGAAAAGTCCCCAAAAGTTACATACCTTCCAAATTTTTAGTAAATCCAGTAGGTAGGAACCTGTACTGAGTTCTAAAATAATATTTAGGTTAACTATTTTCTGGATTTAGGGCTTTCAGAAAGAAAATTTAGATGTTTAATTTTTTTAAAAGACTTTGTCTAGAAAGCGATTGTTGTTCTAATAATCAAGAAGGTCTAGTGTCTCGCCACAACCTGGAAGCCAATTATTGAAATAAATATTTAATTGACTTACTGTGAAGCATATAACTAATGCTTTAAATTTTTGTTAGAAAAATTTATTTAGGTCTGATCATTAAAATTTGTTTAAGTTATTCTGTTTTAAACTTTAATATAAACAGTCTGTTGAAATTTTTTCTGTTAGAAAATTTTTATGAACTAATTATCAAAATGCAAATTTTTATTTTTGCCTAAAATTTAACTTTTTGTGAAATTTTGATTTAAACAATCTGTTGAATTTTTTTTCGTTAGAAAATTTTTATGAACTAATTATCAAAATGCAAACTTTTTATTTTGCCTAAAATTCAACAATTAAAGGATTTTTTTTTTTAAATCAAAGTTTTAAAAACTTAACCTTTCATATTTTTTTTTTTATTTTTCCCTTAGACTTTAAAGTTAGGTTTTCCAAAGTTATTTTAAAAGTACCCCATTTTTAATGTAAACATATGGGGGAGTAGTAAAGATTAAGTCTAAGGAGAGGGTAGTTAGTACACATTTTTTTGTACCTGCAAAATTTTTTTACTTGAAAAAATTATAACTGTTATTTGTTTATGATTTACCTTAACTTAACTTGAGTTTGCTCACATAAAAAAGAGAGAGATTGTAAGTACCCCAAGGTGCTTTTGATGTGATCAACCAAGTCAAGTTAGGTCTTGTTGGCATTTAACCCCTGTGTCTAAGTGTGCAGGAACTTAGGAGCACAGGAAGTCGAGCAAAAGACACAACTAGTGAAAAAAAAAATGGCACGGAAGAGAGCCGATAGGCTCCGTGGTCTGAGGAACGAGGTGCTGCGGAAGAGTACACAGGCGGATGAGAAGGAGACGCGCGACGTTTTCGAGGGATGAGAAGCCGGAGCGGAATATTGCTCGAGAAGGCCGGAAGTTGGGTTTGGGTGAGTCCTATTCCGAATGGCCGAGATCACCCAAGCGAGCGGAGCCAGAGCCGGAGCAGAAGACCCGGACCAATGTGAGCGGAAATAGAGCGGAAGACCAGGACCGAAAAATCAACAAAAGCTAATTTTTTGGTCCGTGCGCCCTGAACTGGTCCTGGGCGCTCGGAACTCTTCCAGGCGCCTGGAGAAGAAAATTATCTAGAACGTAACGTGGCGTGTTTCGTTACAAGGGGATAAAAGTTTATCCTCTCCTAGGCACCTAGAACCCTTCCAGACGCCCCAACCATAGCTATAAATATAGCTCTGGTCCCAATAGTTTAGCACAATACTTGTAAATACTTTTAGTTTGTTCTAGTATTTGTTTGTGAGCCATCGACGCTATAAGAGGTTTCTCCACCTGAAGGAGATTGCTTACTGAGCTTTCAACTTCCTTGGATTAACAGCCTCCTCGATTGTAACCAAGTCTACTTATAGTTTACTTCTTTTTCAGTCTTTTATTTTGTTTATGCAAGTGTTAGTTTAATTAAGCTGCAAAAGTTCAAGGAAGGTTCCTTTTATTTTGCAGGGATATTTATCCCCCCCCCCCTCTAGCCGACCGCCAAGGGTCCTATATTATGTACATCAACAAAAGTACGCAAAAGAACTACTTAAAAATTTAGAATGAAGAACACTAAAGAAATAAAAACACCTGTGACAATTAATATAAACTTAGATAGTGACTAAAATGGAAAATAAGTTAACTTAAAATATTATAGAAGTGCAATAGATAATTTACTATATTTAACTGCAAGCCATCTGTACATTCTATTTACACTTAGTATGTGTACAAGATATCAAATTTGTGCAAAAGAATCTCATTTGACAAGTGCTAAGAGAATCTTTAGGTACCTAAAAGGTACGGTCAATGTAGGCATGTCGTACCCTAGAACAACCAATTTTAACCTTTTAGAATTTTTTGACTCAAATTATGCCTGCTGCAAGTTGGTTAGAAAAAACATAAGCTATGGTTGCCAACTTTTGAGATCATCACTTGTTAGTTGGTTTAGTATAAAGCAACATTGTCTTGCCCTATCTACTACTGAGGCAAAATACATAGCTCAAGAATGTGTTGCACAACTCTTATGGATGATGTACACTTTAAAAGACTTCAACTTAGCATATAAAAACATTAGACTCTTTATTGACAATATAAATTCAATCAATCTAAGCAAAAATCTAGTACATCATTCAAGAATCGAACACATAGAAATTAAATATCATTTTGTTAGGGACCATGTCGCCAAAGGAAAAAAATTAAACTTAACTATGTTGAGTCCAAACTAAATTTGGCAAACATTTTTATAAAATCATTACCTGAATCCGAGCTCAGTAAATTACGACGGAAGTTACGTATGTGTGCTGTAGAATAAATTTTTTTTTTCAAACTTGATATTTTTCAAAACTATATTTTTATAAAACTTGATCCCAAATTGACTTGGAATTAGCCTAGCATAAAACCTTAGTATTCATGATCCTATAGATCTAGAAGCCTTGGCATCTCACAAGTACCTAGGATTTACCTTGATTATGTATTGATGAACATAGATTGGTGTGATATGTATAGGGTCTAGCCCAGGTTTCAGATATAGAGCAAGTGCATCGACATGAACTAAAAGAGGTTTTTGTTTGAATAAAAAATAACTACATTGTGACTAACTTATTAAACAACTTAATAATTCTTTTTATCATTTAAGGTAGAAAAGAAGTTAGAAAATTAATATGGTATTTCAAAAATATTATTTTTCAAAACTATGTTTAAATTATTTTAAAAACACGCATTTTTCCGTCGATGGAACCAATTTTTCCTTCGACGAAACTAATTTTTTGATTGACTAAAAACAAAGTGAATTTAATTCTTATTTAATACAAATAATATTGTTCTGTCGACAAAACAACCCTTATCAATAGATGGAACACAAAAACCAAAACGTTTAACACATGAGAATTTGAACGTTGACATGACCGTTCAAGTGTTCCGTCGACGGAACTACCCTTATCGATTGACAGAACATAAAAACTAAAACGGGAATTTGAACGTTGACATGACTGTTGTAATAAAAAATATCATAAGAAAATCTAATCTTAGGCCAATTCCTCTAATGCCACACAAACCCTAGATTTTTAACTAAAGACTTACATCGCTCTTTTACCCTCAAAGACTTTAGTTTTGTTGTCATAAGATACTTAGACATTCCATTTTACACATAATAATGTCGTCAAATAATTGATATCATCAATCATTATCAATTACAATCGTTAGTGAGTTGTCAACATTTTGTCAATCCTAAATTTTGCTCTCACTTTTATCATAATCTTTATTAAATTGACGCATTCACATTTAAAACAAAATCGTGGGCATAGACATACTTGTTAATCACGAGTCATGACTCTTTTCATCAATTTTTGCATATAAAATTATCAGATAATCATTTTTATTACTTTTCTAACAATAAAGACTCTTTACCTTAACTTTATTTGACCCTGACCCAATATAATTTATGCTGAAATTTTTTAGGGCACTTATGCACCTGCCATATAATTTGTTAATCTAAGTGCTAGAGATAATACTCGGTAAAAAGTTTTTTTTTAAAAATTAAAGATAAATCTAAATTTTTACATAAAAGTTTTTAAATTTTTTTCTTTGATTTAGATGATTAAGCTGAAACATGAAATAGTTGACACCGTCAATTTTATATTAATTATTATATTGGGTCCAAAATATTTAAAAGACAATGAAAAAATATTTTTTTTTATATTAGAAACGGTCTGGAACGGCTCCCTATAAATACCTTCTGTGGCATCCCTACTACCCCAAGTACAGAGCGAGCGCTTCGATTTTTTCGAGCAGGATTTAGCCTCGACCTACGTCGCGACGATGCTCTGCTCCGCCATGGCTTCTTCTTTCCCGGCCATTGCTGCCGCCGCGCATCTAAGACCTTCGGTGGCTCGTATGCCGAGATCTGGTGTTCGTCCTCGAGCTCCCTTATTGTGCGAGGTGGTCCGGAGTTCCCTTTCCGCTCGTAAGCCCCTTTACCTAACCCCAAACCGAGGTCTGTGCTCTGCGAAGCCTCGAGGCCCCTTCTCGGAGACCAGGGCGGACGAGGCGAGCAGGAACGACGCCGTCCCGCTCAGCGGCGAGGAGGAGAGCCGATCGGCGGCGGCGCAGAAGCTCAAGATCGGATTTTACTTCGTGACGTGGTGGGCGCTGAACGTGGTGTTCAACATCTACAACAAGAAGGTCCTCAACGCCTTCCCCTACCCTTGGCTGACCTCCACGCTCTCCCTCGCCGCCGGCTCCCTCATAATGCTCGCCTTCTGGGCAGCTAGGGTTACCGAGCCGCCCAAGACCGACATGGGCTTCTGGAAATCCCTAATTCTGGTAAGCAAAACAATTGGTTTTTTTTTTTTCCCTATTCACCGATTCTTCCTTCTCGATTTCTTTCCCCAATCGATTGCAGGTGGCCGTGGCGCACACCATCGGGCATGTAGCAGCCACAGTGAGCATGTCGAAGGTAGCCGTGTCGTTCACGCACATAATCAAGAGCGGGGAGCCAGCTTTCACAGTTCTGGTATCAAGGTTTCTCCTTGGAGAAGCTTTCCCTCTGTCGGTTTATCTCTCGCTTCTGCCGATCATCGGTGGCTGCGCCTTGTCTGCCCTAACGGAGCTCAATTTTAACATCACGGGTATGACTCTAACAAACAGAGTGTTCTTTTAATCTCATAGCTTTGATTCATGCTCGTTCGCATCGATTACAGGTTTCATGGGCGCAATGATATCGAATCTTGCGTTTGTATTCAGAAACATCTTCTCAAAGAGGGGAATGACCGGGAAGTCTGTCAGCGGGATGAACTACTACGCCTGCCTCCCTCTGTTATCCCTGTTGATACTCACACCATTTGCAATTGCCGTGGAAGGTCCCAAGGTTTGGGCAGCTGGTTGGCAGAAGGCCGTCACAGAGATTGGTCCTCATTTTGTTTGGTAAGCTTGTTTGTCCTGTGTTCAAATTAATTTTGTTCTTCGAATTGGTTTCACTCTTTTGCATGCAACAACTTTTCTGGAACAGGTGGGTGGTAGCACAGAGTGTGTTCTATCATTTGTACAACCAGGTTTCCTACATGTCGTTGGATGAAATCTCTGCCTTGACATTTAGCGTGGGAAACACCATGAAACGGATATCTGTTATCGTCTCCTCCATCATCATCTTCCGCACGCCCATCCAGCCCGTCAATGCCCTCGGCGCGGCCGTTGCCATACTCGGAACCTTTCTTTATTCTCAGGTAACACGCGCGTTTCTTCTTGAATGAGCTAGCGAACTTTGTCTGATAGTGATTAATTCATATAATCTTATCTCGCCTATGGTGTTGCAGGCGAAGCTGTGAAGAGGATCGGAGGTGATTAGAGTGTGCGTTTCCAGCGCCATGGATGGGAGATGAATCATGGTCGCACCAGCATTCTTTTTGCCGTTGATATATAGGAGGAAATTAATAGTTCATAGTCGTTTTTATTTCTTATGCATTGCGTCGATTTGTTATTCTTCAAAACTTTAATTAATGATTGATTTTTTCCCCACCATTTCTTGCTCGATGGGTTTCGGCTTACCTCTTGGATTATAACGTTCAAAATTAAAAATTTTAGAGGCTCATTGGGTATATTATATATATTTAGAATTTAGGGATTATGTTATAATAAATTTAAACTAATAAGATTTTTCCTCTAGAGTTCATGCTTTACTCTTAAATTATAGTGTTCAATATAAAAAATTTTAGGTGCTCACGGGGTAAAATATATGTATTTAGGATGTTTTAAGAATTTTTTGATTTTTAAAAATAAAAAAATAGAGTCAGGGCGACACGGTCAAATCTAGGTGCCCTGATCAAAAAATTTTAAAAAATAAAAATTGAACTGAGATGAGCCCCGAAAAATTTATTGCGGATCATTGCACAGTGAGTCACGAACGGAGTCACACTAGGGAAGTTGACATATCTTCTCTCTCTATATAAGATTTTCTTACCCTACTTATCTTATGACACTCACCTTATGTGCACTATGTTTATAATAAATTCAGTTAGTTTCATTGACTAGCCCAGAGGGTGATAATCTGACCTCACAGAATTTTTCTACCGACTACCGGGATAAATCAGAAAGCGTGTGTGGCGGGTAGTTCAGAAGCCTAACATTCATTTGTTGCGCGCTCTATTTGGAGGAAAAATTCCTACAAATACGTCATAACTGAGGATCAAACCACGAATATTTGGGTGAGAACCTGAATGTCCTACCATGGTATCATAGTGTTGGTGCAATCGACCTCTAGGGTTTCGATGTTTGACAATATACCTAAGTTTGGTCAATTTAACCAAGGGTTGATCTAAACCGGACTTGATGTTTGGAAGAGAGAAGTCTAGTCAGAACTAGATGACTTGCAAAGGTAAGTCCTAACCAAAGGATAGATAGGTGAGAAGTCTATTGAGTGACTAGTCTTAACTGGAGATTAGGCAAAGTGGAAGTCTTGATGAGTGAAGCCGGACTCTACTGAGTGAAGCTAGGTAGTGAAAGTCTTGGTGAGTGAAGCTGGGTCATAGTGAATGAAGCTAGGTGGTGGAAGTCCTGGTGAGTGAACCAGACCCTAGTGAGTGAAGCTAGGTGGTGGAAGTCTTGGTGAGTGAAGTCGGACCCTAGTGAGTGAAGCTAGGTGGTGGAAGTCTTGGTGAGTGAAGCCGAGCCCTAGTGAGTGAAGCTAGGTAGTGGAAGTCCTAGTGAGTAAAGCTAGGTGGTGGAAGTCCTGGTGAGTGAAGCCAAGTAATGGAAGTCATAGTGAGTGAAGCTAGGCATCCTTAGGGGAGGTATCCCTAGGTTACATGTGACTGACTTGTTTCCGGTCGACCGTGCGCGATCAACCAGACCAGCGAATCTTGAAATATGTTAACATTGTCTTACTTTAATATTTTATCTATTGTGCCAACTCAGTGTTGCAGGGAAGTCCAGCTAGGTCAACGGGCCGATCGGATAACTTGCATGAAGTCTAGATAGGTCAACGGGTTGACCGGATGTTTGACAAGACGGTAAGTTAAGGTAAGTCACTTGAGGAGAGTGACTTTGTGAGGACGCATTCCCCGTTTGAGGGAATAGTAAGCGTCGATCCAACTTCGATCCATTTGAGAAATCTAAGTTAAGAACATGACTAGATTCTGCTCTCGAGGAGACATAATCTAATTACTACTTTATTTATTATAATCTAATTACTACTCTATTTGTTATACTATGCTAACTTTGTTTTGTAGGGTAATATAATTTTTATTGCCTCGGACTAATCTTTTCTTGCAGGAAAAAGAGTTACTGGAAAAGGGGGGTCCAGGCGCCTGGAAGGGATCTGGGTGCCCAGAATACCTGAAGCTTATCTCGTCGCCAGCGTGGAGTGCACTGATTGGTTGGCCGATGTCACGGTCCAGGCGCCCGAAAGGGATTCGGGCGCCTGGAACTGCTTATATAAGTAGTCTTCCACCAAGAGCCAAACACAACTTCTTCTACAATTGCTCTCTTGCGCGCTGCTCCAAAGATGCTTCTACGACGCTACGAAGCTCCTCCGACAACTTGCGAATCAGTTTCATTTTCCTTGTTGTCGGTATTTTTTATAGTTCGTGTACTAAATTGTGTAATACTTTTTGCGAATTATTAGTGATTGTCCAATGAAAGCACTCTCACGTGCGAGCCTTAGAGTAGGAGTCGACGAAGGTTCCAGACCAAGTAAAATTGGTTTGTTAGCGTTGCTTCAATTTTTTTCTCTTCCGCTGCGTACTCGATTTAATTTGCGATTTTCGACGATCGCTATTCACCCCCCCCCCTCTCTAGCGAACTTTACGATCCAACACATAGCCCGGGGGACATGTTTTTTTTTTTTTTTTAGAATTTAGAGTTTATGGTTAAGATTATAATATTTAAGCTTCCACATCCAATAATAAAAAAAATCAGTAGTTAAAACATCAAATTAAACCACTTTAATAGGTTTGTCTACCCTGACAAATCCGTGTGTTATTAATTAACATGTCAACACACCACTTAAATCTAACAAAATTAAATTGCCAAAATTTTCATAAGACACTTTGAATCTTCTACTTCCAAGCTTCTTGATGAGTAGAATGATCAACTTGGAAGCCCAGCTTGCTGAGGCGATTCACTAAAATCAAGATTATTTAAAAATTCATTGCAAAAAAAATTTGTGACAAGCTTGGTGACAAAAACATTTTCATCGTGAATAATTCATCGCCAAACTCTGTGACAAATAAAATGTAAATTCATCGTCAATTCTCAGATGATTTTTTTTCATCACAAAATTCGTTGCAATTTTGCAACGAAAACAAAATTCATTGCATAATTCACCAAATGCAAATTTGCGACGAAAACATATTTTCGTCCCAGATTTGGCAACAAATCTTGTTTTCGCCCCAGATTTGCAATGAAAATGGATTCATTGCCAAATCTGTGATGAATATATTTCGTTTCAAATCTGCAATGAATCCCATTTTCGTCGCAAATTTGCAATGAAAATGGATTCGTTGCAAATTACAACACTATTTAAAGTTACCAACAATTTAGGGTGCGCTCATGTGTTACTGTCGGTCTACTAAAGATGATTAGATGACTCAGGAAAGCAGCTTAGTGACAAAAAGACTTCTTTGAAGCATTAGCAGGAAATCAGATCAATCAGAACGCCAAATGGACACGTAGATGCTCGTAAAATGAGTTGTGTAGAAGGGCTAGTCGAGATGCTCTTTTATGGAGTGTGGTAGGCACTTTCCATACTCTTGAAGGCGTCTTCCATAAGCAAAATTTTATCTCGACAAACGCCGCTCCTTATCATCAAAGAAGTTTGATTTTATCTGATGGAAGGCGCCTTCCATGAACAGTACTCAAGGTGTCTTCAAAGCTCCCGAAGGCGCCTTGGGTATTTTTCACCCAAGGCCTTTGTGCTTTTTTTGCCCTGTAAAATGTGTTAGTCTAATAGTAAAACATCTAACCTGTAAAATAAAGTTAGCAAAAAAAAAATAATAAGTAGTAATAATTAGTTTCTATCCTTCTAAGACCAGGAATTAGTCAAGGTCTCAGTTTAGAGATCCAAAATAGAATTAAACTGAACCAGCGCCTAAAGTCCAATCTCGGACCACTTACCAATTTAAAGTCTATTAACTAGTCTCTCGACCCACCAAATCTTCTCGCTGGTTGTTAGGTTAGCAGACCCAACTAGACTTCGGTCAGCTGTCAGGCACCGCAGATCTAGTTAGACTTCCCGCCAGATATCGGGTCGGTCCTTTGATCTATCTAAGTTTCGCACCAACTATCGGGTCCTCAGACCTAGTTTGGTTTCATCCTAGTGTCAGGTCCCCTAGATCCGTCAATCTCTGCACGTTCGATAAATGCATTAGATCATAAAACACATAACTTAACTCACTTATGATTTATCAAAATCTGAGTTAGATCATTAGTATAAATTACACCAATATTTATAACCTTAATGGAAAAAGAATTCAAAATAAGTTTAGTAGGTAAGTTAACCTTCTTCCTAGGTTTAGAAATAAAATAAACTAAAGATGGGAATTATGTGTAAGTACCCCAAGGTGATTTTGATGTGATAAACCAAGTCAAGTTAGGTCATGTTCGTATTTAACCCATATGTCTAAGTGTGCAGGAAATTAGGAGCATAGGAAGTTGAGCGAAAGATGCAGTTAGAGAGAAGGATGACACGGAAGAGAGCCGAAGAGCTCGTTACATCTGAGGGACGAGGTGTTGCAGAAGAGTACAGGGGCCGATGAAAAGGAGGCGTGCGACTTTTCCGAGGGACGAGAAGCAAGAGCGAAAGATTACTCGAGAAATCTAGAAGTTGGGTTCGGGTGAGTCCTATTCTGGATGGTCGAGATCACTCAAGCGAGTAGAGCCGGAGTGGAAGACTCGGACCAAGGCTAGCGAAAATGGAGAGGATGATCGGGACCGAAAAATCAACAAAAACTAATTTTTTGGTCCAGGGCACCCCGACCTAGTCTGGGCTCCCGGAACTCTTCCAGGCGCTCGGAGTAAAAAATTATCTAGAACGCGACGTGACATATTTTGTTATGACAGGGATAAAAGTTCATCCCCTCCCACACGCTTGGAACCCTTCCAGGCGCCACGACCAGGACAATATATACAACCCTAGTCCCAATGGTTCAACACAACACTTGTAACACTTTTAGTTTATTCTACTATTTGTTTGTGAGTCATCAACACTGTAAGAGGCTTCTTCGTCTGAAGGAGAGTGTTTACTGAGCTTTCAACTTCCTTGTATTAACAACCTCCTTGGTTGTAACCAAGTAATCCCTTCGTGCCTCTACTCTTAGTTTACTTCTTTTTCAGTCTTTTATTTTGTTTATACAAGTGTTAGTTTAATTAAGCTACAAAAGTTTGAGGAAGGTTTATTTTATTTTGCAAGGCTATTCACCCCCCTCTAGCCGGCCGCTAAGGGTCCTATAATTGGTATCAGAGTGAGTTTACTTCAGGAGGACTAACCACAAAACAAAGCACACGAGATGGCCGGACCGAGCATCTACCCACTGAAATTCGAGGGGGAATTCCCTAGCTGAAAGAAAAAAATGGAGATATTTTTTAAAACAGATTTTAAATTATTAATAATTATGAAATATGGTTTTGCAGCCCCGAAAGATAAAGAAGAATATCAGTGGATGAAGAAGGAGCAAGTCGACTTCATCGCAAACGACAAAGCAGAGTTTCATCTGCTTAGTGCTTTACCACTTCAAGAAGTCAATCGTATCAGAGCCTACGAGTCAGCCAAGGAGCTCTGGGAGAAATTCCTGGAACTATACGAAAAGACCTCGGAGGCAAAACTAGTGAGACGAGACCTACTCCGAAACCAAATCAGCAACCTCCGGTTAGAAGAAGGTGAAACCGTCACACACCTCCACTCAAAAATCAAGGAGCTCATCCGAACTCATGAATCTCGGAGAAAAGGTAACTAACTGAGATTCACTAAGGTACGAGCTTAACGCATTTCCTAGAACTCCGGAATGGTCGACCTTAGTAGATGCGTATTTCATCTCTAAGGATTCAAAGGCAAGCACTTTAGAAGAACTTTTTTCAACCTTTGAAATTCATGAATCAAGATGTGCAGGTATAAAGAAGGAATCAAGGAAAAACATTGCCTTAAAAGAAAAAATGGATGAACTAGATTCTGAGACATCACTTGATAATGATGAAACGCCACTCATGGTAAGAAAATTTATAAAATTATTTAAAACTAAAAAATTTAATCTAGTGCAAGATACAAAAAGTAAAAAAAAAAGTAAGATGCTAGCTACCACTGCAATGAAGAAGGGCATGTTAAAGATAACTGCCTAAAATTGAAGAACAAGGACAAGGAGAAGAACAAGAAGCCAACCCAACCCAAGCATAATCTAAAGACGATGTGGGATGACACGTCATCCGAATATGAAATCGAAGCTTACGCTGGACTAGCCCTAATGGCAGACCATCAAAAAGAAGACGAAAGTAGCTCAGAGATGAGCATCGATGAAGGGGGAGGATCATCAGAGGAAAGCTACGATGAAGGGGGAGCATCCAAATATGAGGTAAGTCATGTACGTGCCTTATCTCCTGAAAAGTTATTTTAATTTATTAAGATTCTTTCCAAGGATTTAGTAAAATTTAAAAAAAATATATAGACTTAAAAAGACAATTAGCCAATGTATGTCCCTTAGATTTATTCGATAGTTTTAAATTAGAAAATGATAAATTGAAAATACAAATCGAAAGTTTGAAAAATGATCATGTATTTTTGAAACTGAATAACTTTCAAAAACCAAAGTTTGGTAGGCTAAACTTGTACATTAGAAAACACCAAGGACAAATTAGAAAAATCCCCAGAAGTTACGTACCTTCCAAACTTTTAGTAAATCCATTAGGTAGGAACTTGTACTGAGTTCTAAAATCATATTTAGGTTAACTATTTTCTAGATTTAGGGCTTTCAGAAAGAAAAATTAAATGTTTAATTTCTTTAAAAGGATTTGTCTAGAAAATAGTTGTTGTTCTAATAACCAAGAAGGCCTAGTGTCTCGCCATAGCCTGGAAGATAATTATTGAAATAAATATTTAATTGACTTACTGTGAAGCATTTAACTAATGCTTTAAATTTTTGTTAGAAAAATTTATTTAGGTCTGATCATTAAAATTTGTTTAAGTTATTTTGTTTTAAACTTTAATCTAAACACTGTTGAATTTTTTTCTTGTTAGAAAATTTTTATGAACTAATTATCAAAATGCAAACTTTTTATTTTTGCCTAAAATTTAACTTTTTGTAAAATTTTGATTTAAACAATCTGTTGAATTTTTTTCATTAGAAAATTTATATGAAATAATTATCAAAATGCAAATATTTTATTCTACCTAAAATTCAACAATTATATTAAAGGAGTTTTTTTTTAAATCAAAGTTTTAAAAACTTAACCTTTCATATATATATATATATATATATATTATTTTTCCCTTAGACTTTAAAGTTAATTTTTCCAAAGTTATTTTAAAAGTATCCCATTTTTACTATAAACGAAAAGGGGAGTAGTAAAGATTAAGTCTAAGGGGAGGGTAGTTAGTACAAATTTTTTTGTACCTGTAAAATATTTTTACTTGCAAAAATTATAACTGTTATTTGTTTATGGTTTACCTTAACTTAACTTGAGTTTGCTAACATCAAAAAGGGGAAGATTGTATGTACCCCAAGGTGATTTTGATGTGATCAACCATGTCAAGTTAGGTCCCGTTGGTATGTAACCCCTATGTCTAAGTGTGCAGGAACTTAGGAGCACAGGAAGTCGAGCGAAATACACAGCTAGCAAGAAAAATGACATGGAAGAGAGCCAACAGGTTCAGTGCATTTGAGGGACGAGGTGCTGCGGAAGAGTACACGAGCGGATGAGAAGGAGGCGTGTGGCATTTCTGAGGGACGAGAAGCCGGAGCGGAAGATTGCTCGAGATGACCGGAAGTTGGGTTCGGGTGAATCCTATTTCTGATGACCGAGATCACCCAAGCGAGTAGAGCTAGAGCAGAAGACCCGGACCAAGGCGAGCGAAAACAGAGCAGAAGACGGCGATCGAAAAATCAACAAAAGCTGTTTTTTCGATCCGGGCACCCTGAGCTGGTCCTGGCCGCTCGTAACTCTTCCAAGCGCCCAGAGCAAAAAATTATCTGGAACGCGACGTGGCATGTTCCGTTGCGACGGGGATAAAAGTTTATCCTCTCCTAGGTGCCTGGAATCCTTCTAGATGCCCCGACCAGGGCTATAAATACAACCCTAGTCCCAATTGTTTAGCATAACACTTGTAAACGCTTTTAGTTTGTTCTACTATTTGTTTGTGAGCCATCAACGCTATAAGAGGTTTCTCCGCCTGAAGGAGACTATTTACTGAGCTTTCAACTTCCTTGGATTGATAACCTCCCCGGTTGTAACCAAGTAACCCCTTCATGCCTCTACTCTTAGTTTACTTCTTTTTCAGTCTTTTTTTTTTTTATGCAAGTGTTAGTTTAATTAAGCTACAAAAGTTCGAGGAAGGTTCGTTTTATTTTGTAGAGCTATTCACCTCCTCTAGCCGGTCGCCAAGGGTCCTACATTATGTACATCAATAAAAGTACATAAAAGAACTACCTAAAAATTTAGAATGAAGAATACTAAAGAAATAAACACACCTATGACAACTAATATAAACTTAGATAGTCACTAAAATGGAAAATCAGTTAACTTAAAGTATTATAGAGGTGCAATAGACAATCTACTATATTTAACTGCAAGCCATCTGGACATTCTATTTACACTTAGTATGTGTGCAAGATACCAAATTTGTGCAATAGAATCTCATTGGACAAGTGTTAAGAGAATCTTTAGGTACCTAAAAGGTACAATCAATGTAGGCATGTCGTACCCTAAAACAACCAATTTTAACCTTTCTGATTTTTTTGACTCAAATTATGTTGGTTGCAAGTTGGTTAGAAAAAGCATAAGCGGTGGTTGCTAACTTTTGAGATCATCACTTATTAGTTGGTTTAGTATAAAGCAACATTGTGTTGCCCTATCTACTACTGAGGCTAAATACATAGCTTAAGAATATGTTGCACAACTCTTATGGATGATGTACACTTTAAAAGACTTCAACTTAGAATATAAAAACATTAAACTCTTTATTGACAATATAAGTTCAATCAATCTAAGCAAAAATTTAGTACATCATTAAAGAACCAAACATATAGAAATTAAATATCATTTTGTTAGGGATCACGTCACCAAAGGAGAAATTGAACTCAACTATGTTGAGTCCAAACTAAATTTGGCAAACATTTTTATAAAACCATTACCTGAATCTGAGTTCAGTCAATTACGATGGAAGTTAGGTATGTGTGCTATATAATAGATTTTTTTTTTCAAACTTGATATTTTTCAACACTATATTTTTATAAAACTTGATCCCAAATTGACTTGGAATTAGACTAGCATAAAAAACCTTAGTATTCATGATCCTATAGATCAAGAAGCCTTGACATCTCACAAGTATCTAGGCTTTATGTTGATTGTGTATTGATGAACATAGATTGATGTGAGATGTATAGAGTCTAGCCCAGGTTTCAGATGTAGAGCAAGTGCATCGGCATGAACTAAAAGAGGTTTTTGTTTGAATAAAAAATAACTACATTGTGGCTAACTTATTAAACAACTTAATAATTCTTTTTATTATTTAAGGTAGAAAAGAAGTTAGAAAATTAATATGGTATTTCAAAAATATTATTTTTCAAAACTATGTTTAAATTATTTTAAAAACACATGTTTTTCCGTTGATGGAACCAATTTTTCCTTCAACGAAATTAGTTTTTTGATTGACTAAAAACAAAGTGAATTTAATTCTGATTTAATACAAACAATATTGTTCTGTCGACGAAACAACCCTTATCGGTAGACGGAACACAAAAACCAAAATGTTTAACACATGGGAATTTGAACATTGACATGACCGTTCAAGTGTTCCGTCGACGGAACTATCCTTATCGGTTGACCGAACACAAAAACCAAAACGGGAATTTGAACATTAACATGACTGTTCAAGTGTTCCGTCGATGGAACTACCCTTATCGATCGATGGAACACATAAACCAAAGTGGAAATTTGAACGTTGACATGGCCGTTCAAGTGTTCCGTCGACGGAATGACACTTATCAGTAGATGGAACTCTGAAAAAGCTGACCAAATTCCCTCATGAAACGTTGATTTCAATGGATCAGTCGATGGATCCTATTGATCCATCGACGGAACAATAAATATAAAACGGGACCAAGGCCGGGGATCAGAAGCAAACAATCATTCACTTCTTCTCCTCCCTCACCTCGAGATCCAATAGGTCCAATTCTTTGAAAGCTTATGAAACCTTCAACCTCCTCTGAGCGATCATCATGCCTTGGTAATGCAAACATATATATATATATATATATATATATATATATATATATATATATATATATATATATATAAAATGTGTTTTTGTTGTCATTAGATACTTGGACATCTCATTTTACACACAATAACGTCATGAAGTAATTGATATCATCAATAATTATCAATTACAATCGTTAGTGAGTTGTCAACATTTTGTCAATCTTTACTTTACTCTTACTTTTATCGTAATCTTTATGAAATTGATGCATTCACATTTAAAACAAGAATCGTGGGCATAAACATACTTGTTAATCATGAGTCATGACTCTTTTCATCAATTTTTGCATATAAAATTATCGGATACTCACTTTTATTGCTTTTCTAACATTACAGACTCTTTATCTTAACTTTATTTGGCCCTGATCCCGATATGATTTATGCTGAAATTTTTTAGAGCCCTAGACACCTGCCATATAATTTGTTAATCTCAGAGCTAGAGATACTCGGTAAAAAGTTTTTTTTAAAAAAAATTAAAGATAAATCTAAATTTTTACATAAAAGTTTTTAAATTTTTTCCTGTGATTTAGATTATTAAACTGAAAGATGAAATAGTTGACACCGTCAATTTTATATTAATTATTATATTGGGTCGAAAATATTTAAAAGACAATGAAAAAATATTTTTTTTATATATTAGAAACAGTCTGGAACGGCTCCCTATAAATACCTTCCGTGGCATCCCTACTACCCCTACACAACAGAGCGAGCGCTACGATTTTTTCGAGCAGGATTTAGCCTCGCCCTACGTCGCGACGATGCTCTGCTCCACCATGGCTTCTTCTTTCCCGGCCATTGCTGTTGCCGCGCATCTAAGACCTTCGGTGGCTCGTATGCCGAGATCTGGTGTTGGTCCTCGAGTTTCCTTCTTGTGCGAGGTGGTCCGGAGTTCCCTTTCCGCTCGTAAGCCCCTTTACCTAACCCCAAACCGAGTTCTGTGCTCTGCAAAGCCTCGAGGCCCCTTCTCGGAGACAAGGGCGCACGAGGCGAGCAGGAACGACGCCATCCCGCTCAGCAGCGAGGAGAGCCGATCGGCGGCGGCGCAGAAGCTCAAGATCGGATTTTACTTCGCGACGTGGTGGGCGCTGAACGTGGTGTTCAACATCTACAATAAGAAGGTCCTCAACGCCTTCCCCTACCCTTGGCTTATTTATCCCGGGTAGCTTCTGGAGTATGCAAACTGATCGTCGAGGCTAGTGTTCGACACTATCTCCGTAAACGATATTGCTCCGCTACGGTGCTTAACGGATTGTTGCAATTCGTTCCCAAGATACAACGACGACGAACGTCTCGGAATCGTAGCACTCCGACTTCCGAGACCAGCGAACCTTCTAGTAGACTTCTTGGACTCTTGAATGCACAAGATGAGATGAATGCTTGAGGAAGAGAAGAGAGGATTGAGTGAATATTCCATCATTTGGAGGGTTATATTTATACTGAAAGAAGAGGTTGAGTGTCCTTTGGGTGAGTGGATGTGTTCTTTGGGCTGAATCGATCTAGATCATCCATTCTGAAGGGTTGTAACCCTTCTCCAAGCCCACTTCAATCTCATCCATCAGATCTGAGGAGTTGTGACCCTCAGATCCCGCCTATTGTCATTGGCCATCGGATCTAGATCCATTGATTCGATGCTTCAGATCAAGTCTCATCCCAAGCCGTCAGATCGTTACTCTTTGCGATCCAACGCTCTAGATCGCATCACAAGCGATCCATCATACCTATTTGATCAACGTTGATCAACGGTAGCCATCCATTCCCTAAGTCAACTGTCCAGTCATCTCCCTTTGCCCACGAGGATGCCGCATAGGTGCTGCCACGTCAGGTACGAGCCTGGCATGTCACCCGAGTGCCACGTAGGCACTGCAATGTCACCTGGAGCATAAATTTAAGCTCCTCAATGCTCCTCACGACGATCGAAGTGCGCCTACAAAGCGCCCATTGCGCATGTGGCGGGTGGCGGGCTCACAGGTGCGAGCACCTGCTCGCCCTGGGCTAAGGGAGCACCTGTCCTTTTATTTTTGTGTTAACTCCATTAACACATCTTCATTAATAAGTAGAGAATATACATCGAGAATTTTCGATGTGGGACTATTCTCCCATGCACTTTATTAATGAATAATAAATGTTATTTTGGGCCGACTTTAAACATTAATTTCTCATTCACCCTTAATCGGTTTTGAGCAAATTAATAGTCTAAATATATCTACGCGAATCGTAGATTTCAATTTTGAAGTCAATTACGACTTTCAACAATTGATGGCTTCCTTCCTCAAAATTGTTTTAGTCCATTTAAGGCCCCAATATCCAACAATCCCCCACATGAATGGAAATTAATGCAATGCGTGTATGCATGCTGACACTTTACAAGAGTCTAATCGATAAGTCACTGCATCGGGAGAGGTAGATTGTGGCTTTGAACCTTCCGTAGTGAAATGCTCTCGAGTATACTAGGCTGCGCAGTGAACGTGATGTGTTGAACTGCTCAGCTGTTGGTGTATACTTAGACAATAACACCCACACAGAGATCTATCTCACCTACTTTAAGTTCTCATGGTTGGTTCCGTTTCGGCCATGGATACCATCTTGGATTCATGAGTGTTTCATTGAAGCGGCCTGTCTTCACACTCACATAGGTGACACTTCTATCAAGAGTATCCTACCATACTCCACCTTATCAGGTATAGAAGTCACTAAAAGCATAAGCTTAACCTCACTACATGAGGTAGGACAACACAAATTCATCCTAGGATTGGGATAGAGATAAACTATCTAATGTGCTGGACCACAACTTCTGTAACTTCGTTGTCCCATTGAACCAAGATCTTGGGATCTCCAGTCAACAAGGTTGGGTTACCGCTACAGTCGTTTTCAGTTGTAGATTTTTAATCTCATTCCTCTTGATAAGCAGTATACTTGATCTCGACTCAACCCCTTCGTTAGAGGATCTGCCAAATTATCTTTGGACTTAACATAGTCGATTGCAATCACTCCATTCGAGATCAACTGCCTAATGGTATTATGTCTACGACGTATATGTCGTGACTTCCCATTATATATACATACTCTTGCCCTTCCAATCGCCGATTGACTATCACAATGGATTAGTACGGCAGACACGGGTTTCATCCAACTTGGAATATCTTCCAAGAAATTCTTCAACCATTCAACTTCCTCGACTACTTTGTCTAGTGCTATAAACTCGGATTCCATAGTTGACCGAGCAATGCAAGTCTGCTTAGTGGATTTCCAAGATACTGCTTCCCCACCGATCGTGAATACATATCCACTAGTGGATTTGGAGTCTTTTGTATCGATATCAATTAGCATCACAATATCCTTCCAACACAGCGGGATATTTTCCATAATGTAATCCATAGTTCATAGTATATTTCAAATATCTGAGAACTCACATCAATGCTTTCCAATGGGTGTCGTTTGGATTACTCGTAAAACGACTCGGTTTGTTGACCAGACAAGCAATATCCGGACGTGTGCGGTTTGTGAGATACATCAAACTGCCTATTATCCGAGAATATTCCAACTGCGATATGGTCTCACCATGGTTTTTCGCTAAGTGTTGACTTAGATCCATAGGTGTTTTCACTAGAGAGATCGTACGCATTGAATTTTTCAATACAGATTCTACATAATGGGATTGTGTTAAAACTATCCCTTCTGATGTCCTGAGAATTTTAATTCCCAATATAACATCTGCTTGACCCATATCTTTCATATCAAAATTTCTGGTCAACATTTTCTTTGTAGTCATGATTACATCATGATTACTGCCCATTATTAGCATGTCGTCTACGTATAGACAGACAATTACATAGCCTTCAGGTGTGTTTTTGACATAAATGCATTTGTCACATTCATTTATTCTGAATTCGTTTGACAGCATTACTTTGTCAAATTTTTCGTGCCATTGTTTAGGCGCTTGCTTAAGTCCGTACAATGACTTAACAAGTCGACACACCTTTTTCTCATTTCCAGGAGCCATGAACCCTTCGGGTTGCTCCATATAAATTTCTTCTTCCAACTCACCATTTAAGAACGCAGTCTTAACATCCATTTGATGTATTTCAAGGTCATACAATGCTGCAATGGCTATTAGCACTCGTATGGACGTAATTCTTGTCACCGGTGAGTATGTATCGAAGTAATTAAGGTCTTCCTCTTGCTTGTACCCCTTGGCTACAAGTCTGGCCTTATACTTGTCAATTGATCCATCAGCTTTATACTTACGTTTTAGTATCCACTTACAACCTAATGGTTTATTACCAGAAGGAAGGTCTACTAATTCCCAAGTATGATTATTCATGATAGACTTAATTTCACTATTGACAGCTTCTTTCCACATTGGAGCATCGGGTCTAGAGAGAGCTTCACTTAATGTTCTTGGTTCCATTTCTGACATGAAAGTCATGAAATCTGGCCCGAACGATTTCTCAACTCTAGCCCGTTTGCTACGACGTGGCTCTTCACTTTGATCGTCAATAGTTCTTTTATAACAGCTAAGTTCGGTAACGTCATTTTTGTTTGAACTTCCGTTGTTATCACTTTCAACGTTTCCCTTTTTATTTGGGAATACGTTTTCAAAGAATATCGCATTCCGAGATTCTATGGTTGTTCCCACATGTATATCAGGAATGTCTGATTTGTGAATTAGGAAACGATATGCACTACTATTATGGGCATATCCGACAAATACCGCATCGAACGTTTTAGGTCCGATCTTTACTTGCTTTGGTTTAGGTACTTCGACCTTTGCCAAGCACCCCCACACTTTCAGGTATTTGTACGATGGCTCGCGGCTTTTCCATAGTTCATATGGAGTTTTATCATTTTTCTTATGAGGGATTCTGTTGAGAATGTGATTTGCCGATAATATTGCTTCCCCCCACAAGTTTTGAGGTAAACCTGAATTTATCAACAAGGCATTCATCATTTCTTTTAGTGTCCGATTTTTATGTTCGGCAACACCGTTTGATTGAGGTGAGTAAGGCGCCGTTGTTTGATGGATAATGTCAGATTCTGTACAAAATTCATCAAACGGTGCACCATATTCTCCACCTCTATCGTTTCGAATTATTTTAATTCGTTTGTCAAGTTGGTTTTCAACTTCTGTTTTATAGGTTCTGAACGCCTCTAGGGCTTCGTCTTTACTTCTTAAAAGAAAGACATAACAGAACTTTGTGCAGTCATCGATAAAAGTAATAAAATATTTTTTACCTCCTCTAGTTTGCACAAATTTCAAGTCACATAGATCACTATGTATTAACTCTAGAGGAGTTGTTGTCCTTTCCACCGAATGAAAAGGTAGTTTCGTCATTTTCGCTTCCACGCACACTTCACATTTGTGTGTTCCGTCAACATTGACGTTTGGTAATAAATTTAATTTGACGAGACGTTTGAGAGTATTATTATATACATGTCCAAGTCGATCATGCCATAAATTAAAACACTCAACAACATAGCTGGAAGCATTTATTTTATTACCATCAAAATTTCGGAGTACAGGCATTACAACCATTTTGAATAGACCCTTTTCTAGGTACCCCTTTCCTACGAAGACACCATTCTTCGTAAGTACAAAGTTGTCTGACTGGAACACTAGCCTAAATCCGGCCTTAACCAATGCCGCTCCAGAAACTAGGTTCTTATTGATGTCGGGAACATGGAGTACATCAATGAGTGTTAGCTCCTTTCCGGGCGTCATCTTCAGAACAACCTTTCCGAGTCCAACAATTGGCGACGTCATGGAATTACCCATATAGAGCTTCCTGCCATTTATCGGAGTATACTTGGAGAACATCGCCTTATCGGAACAGATATGACGAGTTGCTCCAGTATCAATGAACCACTGCTTCGGGTTGGTATCCACCAAGTTGGCTTCAAATACAACCGCAGTGAGATCCAAGTCCTCAAGAGAGGTTGCGACATGATTCATAGCATCCTTTGGCCCCTTGGTTGGCTTCTTTGGGCGTCTGCAGTCCTTGGACAAGTGTCCTGCCTTTCCACAGTTGTAGCAGGAGCCTTTGAACTTCTTTGCTTGAGCCTTCTTTTTGAACTGCTTCGGCTTTTTAGCGTTCGGCTCGACCAGGTTGGGCATTTCGTCTATAGTCCGCTTGGTTCCTCTGGAGTCGGATAACTTTCGATTATCCTCCTCTATTTGTAGCCTCAGGATCAGGTCTTGCAACCCTATCTCCTTTTGCTTGTGCTTTAGGTAATTCTTGAAATCCTTCCATGACGGAGGGAGCTTCTCAATTACCGCAGCAACTGCGAATGTCTCGTTCAGCTTCATGCCTTCGGCGTCCAGATCATGCAGTATTAATTGCATATCTTGGACTTGAGATGAGACGCTTTTTGAGTCCACCATCTTGAAATCCAGAAACCGACCGACGATGAATTTCTTCAATCCAGCATTTTCGGTCTTGTATTTCTTCTCAAGGGATTCCCACAAAGATTTTGCCGTCTCTAGAGAACAATATACGTTATATAACGTGTTGTCCAAGGCGTTGAGTATATAATCGCGGCACAGAAAATCTCCGTGAGACCACGCATCGCTAGCAGCCTTACTACCTTCCGTAGCGGCTGGCGTGTCTTCGTGCAAAAACCGTACAAGGTTTAGCATCGTTAGATAGAACAACATCTTCTGCTGCCATCTTTTGAAGTCGGTTCCGGTGAATTTCTCCGGCTTTTCTCCGTGCGGAATGGTTGTCAGAATGGCGGTCGGAACGGTAGTCGGAATGTCGTTGGTAGCCATATCAGTTTGCACGAATTATCGTTTACGACTATTTATCCCGGGTAGCTTCTGGAGTATGCAAACTGATCGTCGAGGCTAGTGTTCGACACTATCTCCGTAAACGATATTGCTCCGCTACGGTGCTTAACGGATTGTTGCAATTCGTTCCCAAGATACAACGACGATGAATGTCTCGGAATCGTAGCACTCCGACTTCCGAGACCAGCGAACCTTCTAGTAGACTTCTTGGACTCTTGAATGCACAAGATGAGATGAATGCTTGAGGAAGAGAATAGAGGATTGAGTGAATATTCCATCATCTGGAGGGTTATATTTATACTGAAAGAAGAGGTTGAGTGTCCTTTGGGTGAGTGGATGTGTTCTTTGGGCTGGATCGATCTAGATCATCCATTCTGAAGGGTTGTAACCCTTCTCCAAGCCCACTTCAATCTCATCCATCAGATCTGAGGAGTTGTGACCCTCAGATCCCGCCTATTGTCACCGGCCATCGGATCTGGATCCATTGATTCGATGCTTCAGATCAAGTCTCATCCCAAGCCGTCAGATCGTTACTCTTTGCGATCCAACGCTCTAGATCGCATCACAAGCGATCCATCATACCTATTTGATCAACGTTGATCAACGGTAGCCATCCATTCCCTAAGTCAACTGTCTAGTCATCTCCCTTTGCCCACGAGGATGCCGCATAGGTGCTGCTACGTCAGGTACGAGCCTGACACGTCACCCGAGTGCCACGTAGGCACTGCAATGTCACATGGAGCATAAATTTAAGCTCCTCAATGCTCCTCGCGACGATCGAAGTGCGCCTACAAAGCGCCAATTGCGCACGTGGCGGGTGGCGGGCTCACAGGTGCTAGCACCTGCTCGCCCTAGGCTAAGGGAGCACCTGTCCTTTTATTTTTGTGTTAACTCTATTAAAACATCTTCATTAATAAGTAGAGAATACACATCGAGAATTTTCGATGTGGGACTATTCTCCCATGCACTTTATTAATGAATAATAAATGTTATGTTGGGCCGACTTTAAACATTAATTTCTCATTCACCCTTAATCGGTTTTGAACAAATTAATAGTATAAATCTATCTACGCGAATCGTAGATTTCAATTTTGAAGTCAATTACGACTTTCAACAATTGATGGCTTCCTTCCTCAAAATCGTTTTGGTCCATTTAAGGTCTCAATATCCAACATAGCTGACCTCCACGCTCTCCCTCGCCGCCGGCTCCCTCATAATGCTCGCCTTCTGGGTAGCTAGGGTTACCGAACCGCCCAAGACCGACTTGGGCTTCTGGAATTCCCTAATTCCGGTAAGCAAAAAAATTGAGTTTTTTTTCCATTCACCGATTTTTCCTTATCGATTCCTTTCCCCAATCGATTGCAGGTGGCCGTGGCGCACACCATCGGGCATGTAGCAGCCACAGTGTGCATGTCGAAGGTAGCCGTGTCGTTCACGCACATAATCAAGAGCGGGGAGCCTGCTTTCACAGTTCTGGTATCAAGGTTTCTCCTTGGAGAAGCTTTCCCTCTGTCGGTTTATCTCTCGCTTCTGCCGATCATCGGTGGCTGCGCCTTGTCTGCCCTAACGGAGCTCAATTTTAACATCACGGGTATGACTCTAACAAACAAAGTGTTCTTTCAATCTCATAGCTTTGATTCATGCTCGTTCGCATCGATTACAGGTTTCATGGGCGCAATGATATCGAATCTTGCGTTTGTATTCAGAAACATCTTCTCAAAGAGAGGAATGACCGGGAAGTCTGTCAGCGGGATGAACTACTACGCCTGCCTCTCTCTGTTATCGCTGGTGATACTCACACCATTTGCAATTGCCGTGGAAGGTCCCAAGGTTTGGGCAGCTGGTTGGCAGAAGGCCGTCACAGAGATTGGTCCTCATTTTGTTTGGTAAGCTTGTTTGTCCTGTGTTCAAATTAATTTTGTTCTTCGAATTGGTTTCACTCTTTTGCACGCAACAATTTTTCTGGAACAGGTGGGTGGTAGCACAGAGTGTGTTCTATCATTTGTACAACCAGGTTTCCTACATGTCGTTGGATGAAATCTCTGCCTTGACATTTAGCATGGGAAACACCATGAAACGGATATCTGTTATCGTCTCCTCCATCATCATCTTCCGCACGCCCATCCAGCCCGTCAATGCCCTCGGCGCGGCCGTTGCCATACTCGGAACCTTTCTTTATTCTCAGGTAACACGAGCGTTTCTTCTTGAATGAGCTAGCGAACTTTGTCTGATAGTGATTAATTCATATAATCTTATCTCGCCTATGGTGTTGCAGGCGAAGCTGTGAAGAGGATCGGAGGTGATTAGAGTGTGTGTTTCCAGCGCCATGGATGGGAGATGAATCATGGTCGCACCAACATTCTTTTTGCCGTTGATATATAGGAGGAAATTAATAGTTCATAGTCGTTTTTATTTCTTATCCATTGCGTCGATATGTTATTTTTCAAAACTTTAATTAATTATTGATTTTTTTCCCACCCATTTCTTGCACCGTTTTGATGTTACGTATTGTTCAATATGAATTTTGTCGGATGATCCGGTGGTAAGGACGAGGGATTCTCATTGGTGGGAGGTCAAAGACACGTGGAAGTCAATGGTCAAGAGGGTCGACCCCTAGGTGTAACGACCCACCTTCCACTACTAGGCTGTAAGGCGAATCGCTATGGTTACTGTGCTAAGCTGCGCGGAAAACTGATCTAATTTGAGTTTTTTTTTTTTTTTTTTTGCTACTGATATCTGACCTAATACATGTTATTGGTTCTACCTGTGCTAAGGGAGATGATCTAAGGGATACCTGGTGTATCCTACATCCCCTACGGTCAAGGAGCTGGACTGAGAAGTTTCTTGGACGAAACCTGAGCTTCCCAATCGATCCGAGCTGGACTGGATCGATTGCTCTTGGTTGGATCGGTCCGTGGATCGATCGGAGCTGGGGAACGTTCTGTTCCCGACTGGATCGGTCGGCAGACCGATCCAGGTGTGGCTGGATCGGTCGGTCGGACCGATCCAGGCACCTGAAATCTCCTGGGACGCTACTGTATCGTGTTGGATCGGTCAGCTGACCGATCCAGGAGGATACAATAGCATACTGTATCTGGCTGGATCGGTCGGCTGACCGATCCAGTGACACAGCCAGGCCCTGATCGGTCGGGAGACTGATCAGAGTCTGATTTCACCCGGGGACTCGGATTTCAGCACTTTGGCGAGCCAAAACCCCACTTAACACCTAACTAATGCATCATAACTATTCTAACAACATATAATAACATTCCAACGACATAAACTAGCAATCTGACTTAACATAGGGCATAGTTTAGGAATTCATGGCAACACATAACTAAAAGTGCCTAGAACATGGAAACCAAAACCAATAAATAAAATGCTAAAGTAAATGCTAAAGAGTCTAATGCTCCATTTGCTATGTCTCCTAAGGACCTTTGATTCCAGTTCCATACACACACATCCTCATCTGCATTGACCTCCAGCCTCCACTGCTAGTCCACTTTTCCTTTACCTTTATCTGCAGTATAAGAAAAGTAGTATCTGTAAGCTAACAAGCTTAGTAAGAAACCATCTACCTCACAAAAACATGCATTCGGTGCAATATGGTTTTTAAAGCATGCTATTTGAAAATATGCACTGAACTTGCTAAGTCATGGTATACTAAAATCATAAAGCATAACACATAAGCATGGCATGAACACTGAATCATAGCGTAGCAAGCAATAAACACTGAACTGAACATAAGCTAAACTAACTGAAACTAAATCTGTAACTGGAAACAAACATCAACTAGCATAATTGATATTGAGTTTTGAAATCTAATACATAATAGGTGAAAATACTAAACATGCTGTTGGGCCCGGCAACTGTACTTGCTGTGCGCGCATCCCTACTAGACCCGGGGTTGCAAGTCCCGAATTTAGCAGGGTTGTCTAGGCTATCTGAACCTAGGGACGACTGTGGGAGTCCAACCCAATGGATATCTAATCCAGTACAGTGCCACTAAAAATAAAATACTGATATCTATAGCTAACTGATATAACATGTTGTTTCTAGGTTATCTGAACCTAGAGCTAGGTTATCTGAACCTAGAGGCGACTGTGGGAGCCCACCCATTGGACCGTAGTCCCATAAAACTGAACTAAACTAATGTGCTGGTTTAAATGCCTCTAATGCATTTAACTGAGCTATTAAACATAACTGAGGTGGTATTTAGCTACACTAACATTTTACCGAACACTTGGTGTGCTCCAACTCTCTCCTCTAATAGGGAGATCACCTCTAGGCACCCGACAACGTCTAGAATCTCCAACTAAAGGAGAACAACGTGTCCGGCCCGTCTAGAGGTGTTCAACTAGATCCCTAAATCCTCGAGGAGGGTTTAAACATACCCTATGTGCCGGAAAAACTTGCATATAGCTAAAACTAATGCGTGGGAAACCAACCGGAACTATTATACCACAGGTGAGGGGTTTCTTACCTCGTACACTAAATTCCTTACAATTCTATTCGCTAGAATTCTGGTGGAGATGGCCTTCTCGACGACCCGCTCACGTCTTCGCGTTCCTCTCGCGGAGAAGAACCTCTTTCGTGTTGGAGTCGTTACCGGAAGATGAGCTGAGAGTCCTTGGGTTTGGGCGCCGAGAGAGGAGGAGGAGGAGGAGGCGTCGGCGTTGAGGGTTTGGAGAGGGAGGAGTTTGCCGAACCAAGTAAAATAAACCAAACCCACTTAACCCTTCTATTTATATTAAGTGGTAATTCCGGTCAACTCTAATATAAATATAGATGTTTCTCCTTTCTCTCAGCACGGCCCTGCTAGGTTCACTGGTTACTAACATTATCCCTTAAACCATAGGTCTCGGGTTCGATTCCCGCTTAGGCCGTTTTTGTTTATATTTATTTTTGCTACTTCCGTTACTCGGAAAATTCCGGAAAAATATCTAAAAATTCTAGAAATATCATACTATATTTCTAAAACAGTTTTGAGAATTTTCGGGCATTACAATCCCCCATACCTTATAAAAAGTTCGTCCTCGAACTTAGAACAATTCTGGATACTTCTGTCTCATGCTGGCCTCTGTCTCCCAAGTCGCCTCTGCTGCTGTGTGATTTTGCCAGCTGACTTTGACTAATGGTACCTCCTTGTTCCGTAATTTCTTTTTTGCTCGGTCTATTATCTGAATAGGCCGACTGTCATAGCTGAGATCATCACGGACCTGTACCAACTGGGGCTCAATCACCTGGGTGGCGTCTGGAATATGCTTCTTCAGCATGGAGACATGAAATACGTTGTGGACAGCTGACATCTCCTGAGGTAGCTCTAGCTCATATGCTACCTTGCCCACTCTCTTCGTGATAAGGTAGGGTCCCACATATCTGGGAGCTAGCTTGCCTTTCTTCCCAAAACGCATGACTCCCTTCATGGGAGCTACTCTGTATCCCCAACTGAAAACTCTAGGGGTCTGCGTCGTGTATCGGCATAGCTCTTCTGACGGCTCTGTGCTGTCTCTATCCTCTGGCGAATCTGCTGTATGGCTGCTGTGGTATCTGCTACTAGATCTGTCTGAAGCTCTAGTTCCTTATGTTCACCACTCTCATACCAGCAGATTGGTGATCTGCACCTCCGCCCATAGAGTGCCTCATAAGGAGCCATGCCGATAGTGGCCTGATAACTGTTGTTGTATGCAAATTCTGCTAGACTCAGATATTTGCACCAACTTCCCTTGAAATCTAGGGCACAAGCTCGGAGCATATCTTCGAGTACCTGGTTTACTCGCTCCGTCTGACCATCTGTCTGAGGATGGAAGGCTGTGCTGAATTTTAACTGGGTACCCATAGCTGACTGCACACACTTCCAGAAGTGTGATGTAAATCTGCTGTCTCTGTCTGATATAATGGTCCGTGGGACTCTATGCAGCCTGACAATCTCCTTGAGATACAACTGAGCTAGCTGCTCCATGGAGTAGGATATTCTAATAGCTAAGAAGTGAGCTGATTTAGTCAACCTGTCGACTATTACCCAGATGGCATCAAAACCATTCGCGGTTCTGGGTAGTCCCACTATGAAGTCCATAGAGATATCCTCCCACTTCCATTCTGGGATCTGTATAGGCTGCAGAACTCCTCCTGGTCGCTGATGTTCTGCCTTGACCCTCTGACAGGTGAGGCAGATGCTAACATATCTGGCGATGTCTCGCTTCATCCCGGGCCACCAAAAATGGTTTTTCAGGTCTTGATACATTTTGGTGGAACCTGGATGCATCGCATAAGGAGTCCTGTGAACCTCATCTAAAATCTGTCTCCGTAGCTCCTCCTGATCTGGAACACAGAGTCTGTCACCAAAATACAACACCCCGCTATCGGACACTCTGAATTCTCCACTTCCTGATTCTGCTAGCCCTTGCTTGATTTTCTGAATTTCAGGGTCCTGCTTCTGAGCTGACTGAATATCACCAAGCAAGGTGGACTCTAAGGTCATAGTAGAGAGCTGTCCAACGATGAGTTCAAGACCGAAATCTACGATCTCCTTCTGTAGGGGCGGTGACATGGCTGTAAGAGATAATAAGGTAGCATTGGATCTTCTGCTAAGGGCATCTGCTACCTTATTGGCTTTCCCTGGATGGTAGAGGATGTCTACATCGTAGTCCTTGACCAGCTCAAGCCATCTGCGCTGTCGCATATTCAGATCCTTCTGAGTGAAGAAGTACTTCAGACTCTGATGATCTATATACACTCTGCACTGAGCTCCATATAAGTAATGTCTCCAAATTTTGAGAGCGAACACTACTGCTACAAGTTCAAGGTCATGAGTAGGGTAATTCTTCTCATAATCCTTGAGTTGTCTGGAGGCATAGGCGATCACCTTGCCATTTTGCATCAGTACTGCTCCTAATCCCAACTTAGAGGCATCACTATAGATGTCAAAGCTGCTGGTGTCGTCTGGTAGAGCCAAAATGGGAGCACTGGTCAATCTCCTTTTAGCTCAAATTGTTCTCACATCCTCCGTCCATTGAAATTTTCATTCTTTCGGTAAGAGCGATCGGTGGGAGGCTATCCTGGAGAAGTCCTCTACAAACTTCTGTAATATCCTGCTAATCCCAAAAGCTCCCGATCTCATTGGCGTTCTTGGGTCTCTTCCAATTACTCGCTTCTATCTTGTGGGATCTACCATAATACCATCCTTTGAGATGATGTGACCGGGAAGGACACTGATCTAGCCAAAATTCACATTTCGTGAATTTGGCGTATAACTTGTTGAAGGGTCTGCAATACTAGTTTCAGTGCTCTGAGTGTTCTTCCCGAGTTTCTGAGTAGATAAGAATGTCATCGATAAACACAATAACAAACTGATCTAAATACTCCTGAATACTCTATTCATGAGATCCATGAATGTAGCTGGAGCATTTGTCACGCTAAAAGGCATGACTACGAACTCGTAATGTCCGTGTCCGGTCACGAATCGTCTTGATATCACCCTCCTTGACTCGACTTGGTGATATCCGATCTCGAGGTCAATCTTAGAGAACACTTCTGCTCCCTTTACTGGTCGAACAGTCATCTATTCCAGGAAGAGGATACTGTTCTTGATGACCTGATTCAGTGCTCGTAGTCTATGCATAGCCGCATGCTTCCATCCTTCTTCTTCACGAACAGCACGCTCCCCGTGGTGAGTGACTAGGGCGTATGAAGCCCTTGTCAAGCGGCTCCTGTAGTTGCTCGTGAAGTTCCTTCATTCTGCTGGAGTCATGCGATATGGCGCTTTGGAAATAGGATTTGTGCTGGGGAAGAGCTCTATCTCAAATTCAATCTCCCTGACTGGTGCTAGGCCTGGTAACTCTTCAGGGAAGACTGGTAGTCACATACAACTCGAACCTCTGCTAGCTTGGTCCCGGTCCTGGCCGGTATTGACTACTGTGCTAACACCGTACATCCCGAATCCATCAACTTCTGTGCCTTCATGGCTGAGAGAAATTTTCTGGCTTTTCTCTTTGGTTCTCCGATGTACTCGACTGTGCTTCTGCTTCGGGTTGGAATACGACTTTCTGTTTACGGCACTCTATGGAAGCACCGTATCTGATCAGGAAGTCCATTCCAAGGATGACGTCGTAGTCAGTCATTTCCAGCAGGATCAGATCACAAAAGAGTTCCCGGTCTGCTATAATGACTGGCACTGCTCTGAGCCAGTGCGTTGATGTCATGACCTCTCCTGAAGGTAGTGCCGTCAGAAACTGATCACTGAGTACCTCTGGGGGTATTTCTAATTTCTCGGAGAACACCCTGGCTATATATGAATGGGTTGCCCCAGTATCAAATAGAACAGTAGCACTATGCTGAAAAATGCTAATCTGACCTGTGACGACTGTCGAGGCATTTGCTACGTCCTCTCTGGTGAGTGAGTAGATCCTCGCGTTCGCCATAGCTGGAGGGGCTTCTAATCGGCCCTGGCTGATAAGTGGACCTTCTAGAGCGGCCTGCATATGATGTAACTGAGCTGGCTGGCCTGCATACTGGATCTGCTGTGGCTGAGGAAGACTGGTCTTGTTCGGGCACTGCTTGGCCATGTGCCCTTCTTGTCCACATTCAAAGCATCCTCGTGTGCCCTTGCGACAAACCCCTGGGTGGAATTTCCCACAAGTGGCACACTTTGGATAACTGGGTCGCTTGCTAGATGGTCCTCCTTTTGAGTCACTCCCTGATTTGCGCTTGCTATTGGAGTTCCCTTTCCAGTTAGAGCTGTGGCCTTGCTGTTTTTGAGTGTGAGAGTTTTGCCTCATGCTGTTCTGGTAGTGTTCGGTGGTCAAGGCACTGCTCACTAACTCCTCTGTGGTTTGTGGCCTATGTATGCCACCAGCCACGTTTACTGCTATCTCTGGCCTCAGCATCTTGAGCATCAACCTGATCCGTTCCTTTTCTGTGCTGACTAGCTCTGGGCACAGACGAGCCAACCTGTTGAATTTCTTCACGGCTTCCTCAACTGATAGGTTGCCCTGGCGAAACTCAGTGAACTCGTCATAGTGGCGGTTTGTAACCCGCATATGAAAGAACTCCTCAAAGAATTCTTTCTCAAAGTCGGCCCATGTCATCTGGTTCACTGGGCGCTTCGTTCTGATTCTTTCCCACCACATGCGTGCGTCTCCTGTCAGGCAGAAGGAGGCACACTTCACCTTCTCGTGTTCTGGCCAGTCCAGAAGCTCCATCGTGCTCTCCAGTGTTTTGAACCAGGCTTGTGCATCCCATGGTTCACTAGTGCCTGAGAAGTTCTCTGGCTTGACTCGCTGCCACTGGATCAGATAGGCTTCCTTTCTTGGCTCAGCTGCTGGGACTGCTGGTGCTGGTACTGGTGCTGGTGTTGGCGCTGTAGGCTGAGCTGGTGGAACCTCTAAGACTTCTGGAGTCGTCAGGTTCGGTTCCGGGGTGACTGTGGGGGTACTCTGCTGATTAGCCTTTAAGGTGGCTATTTCCTGTTGCTGTTCAGCTAGCTGCTGCTGTAACTGAGCCACTAATGCTGTAAGGTCTGGAGGAGGCACTGAACTGCCTGCCTCTTGTTGGGGCTCAGTAGCTAGTGCCCTTCTAGCTGGGCGTCCTCGTGCCATTTCTAAAGACATAGAGAACATATGTATAACTAATACTATCACCGTTATATAATTACTGATATCATGTTCAAAGACTATCTCATACTAACAGGAAGTAGGCATATAAACATGAACTGTAACTAGAAAGCAAGAACAATAAAGAGAGGGGAGGTATTCTTACTTGGAAGCTGCAGGTACAATGCTGATGTGTATGTAGGAAGTATGGAACACTGCTCTGATACCACTCTGTAACGACCCACCTTCCACTACTAGGCTGTAAGGCGAATCGCTACGGTTACTGTGCTAAGCTGCGCGGAAAACTGATCTAATTTGAGTTTTTTTTTTCTTTTGCTACTGATATCTGACCTAATACATGTTATTGGTTCTACCTGTGCTAAGGGAGATGATCTAAGGGATACCTGGTGTATCCTACATCCCCTACGGTCAAGGAGCTGGACTGAGAAGTTTCTTGGACGAAACCTGAGCTTCCCAATCGATCCGAGCTGGACTGGATCGATTGCTCTTGGTTGGATCGATCGGAGCTGGGGAACGTTCTGTTCCCGACTGGATCGGTCGGCAAACCGATCCAGGTGTGGCTAGATCGGTCGGTCGGACCGATCCAGGTATGTCTGGATCGGTCGGCTGACCGATCCAGGCACCTGAAATCTCCTGGGACGCTACTGTATCGTGCTGGATCGGTCGGCTGACCGATCCAGGAGGATACAATAGCATACTGTATCTGGCTGGATCGATCGGCTGACCGATCCAGTGACACTGCCAGGCCCTGATCGGTCGGGAGACTGATCAGAGTCTGATTTCACCCGGGGACTCGGATTTCAGCACTTTGGCGAGCCAAAACCCCACTTAACACCTAACTAATGCATCATAACTATTCTAACAACATATAATAACATTCCAACGACATAAACTAGCAATCTGACTTAACATAGGGCATAGTTTAGGAATTCATGGCAACACAGAACTAAAAGTGGCTAGAACATGGAAACCAAAACCAATAAATAAAATGCTAAAGTAAATGCTAAAGAGTCTAATGCTCCATTTGCTATGTCCCCTAAGGACCTTTGATTCCAGTTCCATACACACACATCCTCATCTGCATTGACCTCCAGCCTCCACTGCTAGTCCACTTTTCCTTTACCTTTATCTGCAGTATAAGAAAAGTAGTATCTGTAAGCTAACAAGCTTAGTAAGAAACCATCTACCTCACAAAAACATGCATTCGGTGCAATATGGTTTTTAAAGCATGCTATTTGAAAATATGCACTGAACTTGCTAAGTCATGGTATACTGAAATCATAAAGCATAACACATAAGCATGGCATGAACACTGAATCATAGCGTAGCAAGCAATAAACACTGAACTGAACATAAGCTAAACTAACTGAAACTAAATCTGTAACTAGAAACAAACTCAACTAGCATAATTGATTTTGAGTTTTGAAATCTAATACATAATAGGTGAAAATACTAAACATGCTGTTGGGCCCGGCAACTGTACTTGCTGTGCGCGCATCCCTACTAGACCCGGGGTTGCAAGTCCCGAATTTAGCAGGGTTGTCTAGGCTATCTGAACCTAGGGACGACTGTGGGAGTCCAACCCAATGGATATCTAATCCAGTACAGTGCCACTGAAAATAAAATACTGATATCTATAGCTAACTGATATAACATGCTGTTTCTAGGTTATCTGAACCTAGAGCTAGGTTATCTGAACCTAGAGGCGACTGTGGGAGCCCACCCATTGGACCGTAGTCCCATAAAACTGAACTAAACTAATGTGCTGGTTTAAATGCCTCTAAAGCATTTAACTGAGCTATTAAACATAACTGAGGTGGTATTTAGCTACACTAACATTTTACCGAACACTTGGTGTGCTCCAACTCTCTCCTTTAATAGGGAGATCACCTCTAGGCACCCGACAACGTCTAGAATCTCCAACTAAAGGAGAACAACGTGTCCGGCCCGTCTAGAGGTGTTCAACTAGATCCCTAAATCCTCGAGGAGGGTTTAAACATACCCTATGTGTCGGAAAAACTTGCATATAGCTAAAACTAATGCGTGGGAAACCAACCGGAGCTATTATACCGCAGGTGAGGGGTTTCTTACCTCGTACGCTAAATTCCTTACAATTCTATTCGCTAGAATTCTGGTGGAGATGGCCTTCTCGACGACCCGCTCACGTCTTCGCGTTCCTCTCGCGGAGAAGAACCTCTTTCGTGTTGGAGTCATTACCGGAAGATGAGCTGAGAGTCCTTGGGTTTGGGCGCCGAGAGAGGAGGAGGAGGAGGAGGCGTCGGCGTTGAGGGTTTGGAGAGGGAGGAGTTTGCCGAACCAAGCAAAATAAACCAAACCCACTTAACCCTTCTATTTATATTAAGTGGTAATTCCGGTCAACTCTAATATAAATATAGATGTTTCTCCTTTCTCTCAGCACGGCCCTGCTGGGTTCACTGGTTACTAACATTATACCTTAAACCATAGGTCTCGGGTTCGATTCCCGCTTAGGCCGTTTTCGTTTATATTTATTTTTGCTACTTCCGCTACTCGGAAAATTCCGGAAAAATATCTAAAAATTCCAGAAAAATCATACTATATTTCTAAAACAGTTTTGAGAATTTTCGGGCGTTACACTAGGTCATGCCGAATAGACAAAGGTCAAGCCAAGCGGAGTAGCGGGCCGACCGGACATCCGACCACGGGTTTCTCGGACTGGACGAAAGATAGCCCGACCAGGGGTCGGGTTTCCGATGCTCAAGTAAAAAGAGTCTATGGGCCGAGCGGACAGACCGCTCGGCCGAGCCGCAGGACGATAAGGCGCAATTCCATCCAAGCACATGAGCAGGGCTTCCCCACCCGGGCTGAGGTATGCACATTTCTGGAGGCCATGAGCGCTGAGCGGTGTGTCCGCTCGGCACGGGAACAGACAAGAGCGCTAGGAGACAAAAAGAACAACTGGTAACTTTGTCCTCGAGACACCTGTCGCCGACAAACAGCATGGTCGACGGCCAGAGCGGACAAAGTATTGCACAGCGGAAGTTTCCACCGTCACATCCGGGATATGCTCAGACGATTGCGGAATGGCGTCAGACATGCTTTTCTGACACAACCTTACTGAGGTATGTTTGGGGAAGCGTGCACGCATCGAGGAGCGTGCTCGCACCTCCCCGAGGTCCTATATAAGGACCCCCAGACTTCGACGGAGGTAGGCAATCTTGATCACTGTAGCCATAGTTGTTGGTTAGTCATAGGAAAACGTACCGGTTCCACTGTACAAAATTTTTTGTACAAGTGTCGAACCTTTCCTTAAATAACCTATTGTGTTATTTAGAAATTAAATTAGGAATCGCAGACGGAACTTAACATCATTGATTCCAAATTTAACTTATCTATTCTTAATGGTTTAGATTTAAATCGCAAGCGGAACTTAACACTATTGATTCAAATCTGCTTAAGTTATTAATTTCCAAAATTGACTTTCAGGACTGCATGGCGAGGCACATGACCTTCTTGGATATGGGAGCAACCACCGCCGCCTAAGTAAAGCCTTTTAAGGAGAGCTAATATTTATTTCCTTAAATAACTCTAGGTTAACCAAAAAGAACAATCGAATCACAAATTCGAAAAAGAAGAAAATACAAAATCGAAAAAATAAATTCGAAAAACTAGATCTAATTGCCTCTTATATTTAGAATTCTTACAAAGAAAATAACTAGTATGATGCGGAAGAAAATTACTAGTTATACCTTCTCTTTGTAAGCTAATGACCTCGAGATCTTTTGCCGTATTCCTCGCCTCGCCTTGGGCGTCGTGTGGGCGACGATCCTCAAAGATGAATACCACCCAAAAGAGTCCTTCCTCTTCCTCTAAGATTCGGCCACCACCACCACCAAGGAGAAGAGAGCAAAGGGAAAGGGAGAAGGGAGAGGGCCAACCACCAAAAGACCTCCAAGCAATAGAATAAGAGTTGTGTCTCATGAAGCCCCCTCACCCATTCTTTTATATTACTTGCCCAAGGCAAATAAGGAAAAACCTTTTACAAAAAATAAAATCATCCAAGAGTTTTTCCTTTTTTCCTTTTTATTTTTCCTTTTCTTTAATCTTGATTGAATCAATCACCAATCAATGGTTGTGATCAATCCTATACGGTTTAGGAAGTTTGGCCGACCCCTTGCTTGGGCACCAAGCAAGATGGCCGACCACCATATTTAGGAAAGGAATAATAATTTTTTTTTATAAAATTTTACAAGAGAAAAAACTCTTATAAAATTTTAAAAGCTCTCTTTCCTAAAGTAGGAGTTAAAAAAAGGAAAGTTTCTAAAAATTAAAACCATGTTTTAAATTTAAAAACTCTCTTATAAAATTTCCTTTTTTAACATGATGATAGAAAATTTTAATTTTAAAACTTATCTCCCTTTTTTTCTTAAACCATGAGGATAGTTAAAAAAGGAAAGCTTTAAAACTTTTAAAACTCTCTATTAAAACATGTGGCCAAATTCAAATAAGGAAAGTTTTTAAAAGATTAAAATCTCTCTTTTAAAACTTATAGTTTTCTACAAAGAGAAGATTTTAAAAATTCAAAAACAACCCTCCTTGTTTGAATATTGTGACTGCCCCCTTTATGCTTGGTCACCAAGCAAAGGGCTGACCCCTATAGGAGAGGATGTGGCCGACCCTTGCTTGGTCACCAAGCATTGGACCGACCCACTTCTTGGACACCAAGAAGAGCCTTACATTTGGATGGACTTGAGGCTATAATGAGGCTACGATAGGGACCTAGAGGAGAAATTGGTTTTGGCCTTCCGATGAGCTTGAGTATCCCATGTTCGCCCCGAACATACAACTCAAGTTCATCGATAATAACTCATTCCACTAGAGAGTTATTACCGCACTACCGCACCAATCCTAAATTACATTATGGGCTCCTTCTTATCATGAGTGTGTTAGTCTCCCTGTGTTTAAGATTACGAATGTCCACTAATTAAGTAAATTACTGACAACTCACTTAATTAATATCTAGCTCCAAGAGTAGTACCACTCAACTTTATTGTCATGTCGGACTAGGTCCACCTACAGGGTTTAACATGGCAATCCTTATGAGCTCCTCTTGGGGACATTCTCAACCTAGATAACTAGGACACAGATTCCTTCTATAATCAACAACACACACTATAAGTAATATCATTTCCCAACTTATCAGGCATATTGATTTATCGAGCTAAACCTCACCCTTTGATAAGTCAAAGAAATAAATATTAAATATATGTGCTTGTTATTATATTAGGATTAAGAGCACACACTTTCATAATAACTAAGGTTTAGTTCTTTTACTAAGTCAGTACAAAAAAAACTTACCTAAATGATCCTACTCAATACACTTAAAGTGTATCAGTGTAATTTATTAGTCAAGATAAACTAATACTTAATTACACTACGACTATTCTGATGGTTTGTTCCTTTCCATCTTAGTCGCGAGCAACTGTTTATAATTTATAGAGAACCGACAACATGATCTTCTGAGTGTGACACCACACTCCATGTTATCTACTATATAAATTAATTCCTGTGTACCTGCATGAACCTCCCTCCATATCCGTGGAGCCGGCACTAGGGGGGCCGCTAAGGTAGCGGATCTACCTTTTTTACTATATAAATTAATTGAACAATTACATTTAACAAATAAATACAGATATTGACCAATATGATTCTTTTATTTCAACAAATAAATGTTTACAAAAGCTAAGCTTTTAGTATATACTCTAACAATCTCCCACTTATACTAAAAGACTAAGCTGCCATATCTGTTGCCTTACATCTGATTCCCATCCCCTCCACATGCCGATCAAAATCTTTCGCCGGAAGGGCCTTTGTGAAAAGATTTGCTAGGTTATCTTCTGATGCAATCTTGGCGACGACAACTTCTCCTCGCTTGACGATGTCTCGTATCAGGTGGTACTTGCGCTCTATATGTTTACTTGCCTTATGAGCTCGTGATTCCTTCGAGTTTGCAACTGCACCGCTATTATCATAATAAATTGTGATGATCTTGGGTAAACCAGGAATCACATCTAAGTTCATTAGAAAGTTCCTGAGCCATACAACTTCTTTGGCTGCCTCAGAGGCTGCCACATACTCAGCTTCCATGGTTGAGTCCGAGACACATTTCTGCTTAACACTCCTCCATGCAATGGCTCCACCTCCTAGAGTAAACACATAGCCTGATGTTGATTTACTATTGTCCCTATCTGATTGGAAGTTCGAATCCGTGTAACCCACAGGGAGCAAATCGTCTGCTTGGTAAACTATCATATAATCTCTAGTCCTTCTCAGGTACTTTAATATATGCTTTACCGCAGTCCAATGCCCTTGTCTAGGGTTACTCTGATATCTGCTAACCATGCCCACGACAAAACAGATATCAGGTCTCGTACACAGCATTGCATACATAAGGCTTCCTACAGCCCAAGCATAAGGAACTGCCTTCATGTCGTCAATCTCCTTTGATGTCTTCGGGGACATCTCTTTAGATAAGGATACTCCATGCCTAAAAGGTAAGAAACTTTTCTTGGAGTTTTGCATGCTAAAACGAGCAAGGATTATATCTATATATAAAGTTTGGGATAGACACAACATTCTTTTCTTGCGATCCCTTATAACTTTGATCCCAAGAATGTGTGCACATTCTCCTAAGTCCTTCATATCAAATTGTTTGGACAACCATACCCTTACGTCTGATAATACCTTGACATTGTTCCCAATTAACAAAATATCATCCACGTATAGTACAAGAAATACCATCACGTTTCCGTTACACTTCTTGTATACACAAGACTCATCCGGACACTGAATAAATCCATATGACTGGATTACTTCATTAAATCAGATGTTCCAAGATCTTGAAGCTTGCTTCAGTCCATAAATGAACCGATTAAGCTTACACACTAGATGCTCTTTGCCCTTTTCAATGAACCCTTCTGGTTGCTTCATATGGATGCTTTCTTCAAGACTTCCGTTAAGAAAAGCTGTCTTAACATCCATTTGCCAAATCTCATAATCCATATGAGCGGCAATGGATAAGAGTATCCGGATAGACTTAAGCATGGCTACCGGTGAAAAAGTCTCCTCATAATCGATTTCCTCTTTCTTAGTATACCCTTTTGCAACAAGCCTTATTTTGAAGGTTTCTACCTTCCCATCTATCCCTCTTTTTCTTTTGTAGATCCACTTGCATCTAATGGCTTTTACATCATCAGGTGGTTCTACAAGCTCCCAAACCTTATTAGAATACATAGATTCTATTTCGGAATTCATTGCCTTTTGCCAAGATACTGTATCTATATCTTGAAGTGCTTCGTCATATGTCCGGGGATAAGGTTCATGTTTACCCGGGATCAAGTCCGAAGACTCTTCCAAAAACATGAATCTCTCAGGCTGCTTTACAACCTTCCCACTACAACGAGGCACCGTTTGTGGTTGTGTATCATGTGTGACACGTGTTGCAGTCTCTTGTGGTACTTCATCTTGTACTGTTGGTACTGAAGTAGATGTGTCCTCTCTAAGTTCTTCTAGAATAATTTTGCTACTGGGCTTGTGGTCTATTATATAGTCTTCTTCTAAAGATTGGGCATTGGTGCTAACAATGACCTTCTGGTCTTTAGGACTATAAAATAAACCACCCTTCGTTCCTTTGGGATAACTTAGAAACACACGAACTTCTGTATGAGATTCTAACTTATCAGCATCTGGTTTCAGCACATGTGCTGGACTACCCCAAATCCGAATATGTCTTAGACTAGGCTTTCGCCCATTCCACAATTCTGTTGGAGTAGAAGATACTGATTTAGAATATACTAAGTTCAGAATGTGTGCTGCCGTTTCCAAAGCGTATCCCCAAAATGGATTTGGTAATTCTGAATAACTCATCATCGATCTAACCATCTCCATAAGAGTCATATTCCTTCGTTCTGCCACACCATTCTGTTGGGGTGTATCAGGTGCGGATAATTGGGATTGAATCCCGACCTCTGATAAGTAATTCCTAAACTCTCCTAAGAGGTATTCGCCACCACGATCAGACCGTAGTGTCTTGATACTTTTACCTAGACGTTTGTCCACATCAACCTTGTACTCTTTGAACTTATCAAAGCACTCAGACTTGCGGCGCATCAGGTAAATGTATCCATATCTTGAATAATCATCTATAAAAGAGACAAAATATTCAAAACCACCTCTAGCTTGGATAGACATAGGACCACACAAATCAGAATGAACTAATTCTAACGCTTCTTTGACTCTATACCCCTTGGCCTTAAAAGGTCTCTTGGTCATTTTACCTTCCAAGCAAGATTCACATGTTGGAAAGTTTTCCAACTCTAATGGACCCAAGAGTCCATCGGCTACAAGACTTTGAATCCTACTTAAGTTAATATGACCAAGCCTTAGATGCCAAAGATGCGTTTGGTTCATTTCCGAAGGTTCTTTTCTCTTATTTGAGTTAGAAGATGTGCTATTAATTTCCATATTTTGCTTTGTGGGAGAAATTAGATTTAAAGTATATAAATTGCCAACCAATGCACCAGAATAGATAAACACTTTATTTCTCTTAATAACCACATCGTTACTAAAGGAAACTGAATATCCATCCAAATACAGTTTAGAAACTGAAATTAAATTCTTTCTAAAACTGAGTTCATAAAGACAATTTCTTAAAACCAAATTTCTATTCCTATTAAAAGATAAGTAGACGTCTCCCACTACAACAGCCGTCACCTTAGTAGCATTGCCCATGTAGACGGTAATCTCTCCTTCAATTAGTCGTCGGGTTTCCTGGAACCCCTACAAGGAATTGCAGACATAATCAGTGACTCCCGTATCTACACACCAGGTGCTGGTAGATAACACCGGTAAACATGTTTCAACAAATAGAGTATGAGATATACCTTTATTGTTCTGATTCCTACGAGGACAGTCCGCCTTCCAATGTCCAGACTGCTTGCAGATGAAGCACTTGCCCTTCGGCTTCTTCATTCCAACTTTTTGTCCCTGAGGTTTATTCACTCTCTTCGCTGAAAAGACCTGTTTCTTCTTCTTCTTGCCTTTCGACTTAGAAGTAGAACCATTTTTAGCATAGTGAATATGAGAACTTTGACGAAATATACCTTCTACTGCCTGTAGTTCTGTCAGAAGTTCCGCCAAAGTATACTCTCTTTTGTTCATGTTATAGTTCAGGCGGAACTGCTCAAAACTTATGGGTAGCGTTTGGAGAATTATATCGACCTGGGTTTCCCCATCGATTTCTCCTCCAAGGACTTGTATTTCATTCAGATAAGCCATCATTTTGAGGATATGATCCCTTACGGGTGTCCCCTCAGACATGGTGGCTGTCATTAGCTTTCTTATTGCCTCTTGCCTGGCGGTCCGACTCTGGTGCCCAAAGAGTTCTTTGAGATTATTCATTATATCATAAGTTGTTGGTAAATCTTGATGCTGATGTTGCAATACATTTGACATAGATGCCAAAATGTAACACCGCGCCATCTCATCAGCTTTTACCTATTTCTTATGATACTCAATCTCCTCTGGGGTAGAGTCACCGTCAGGTGTATCAGGGCGAGCCTTAGTTAGTACAAACTTATAGCTTTCAGCAGTAAGGACAATGTCCAGGTTTCTTTTCCAATCTATGTAGTTGGGTCCAGTAAGTTTATTTTCTTTCAGTATAATGGCTAGTGGGTTGAAAGTCATCCTAAGAATCACAAAAATAACTTTGGTCAGAACTCTAAATTTAGAATAATATTGATTTCTCAAACAATAATATTTTAAATTAACCAACACCTCAAAACACCATGAATTTTATATGCCACGATAGTGTGGACGTAAACAAATCCATCATTTGTAAAAGGAGGGTGTAACCCATTAATTTTATTATCTTGTCAACCTAACTTTTTGACAAATAAAATTAATAGTTGGTTTCCTTCGGTCACACAAATAATAGCAGTGACTCCGATGGGGAGGATACTATTAGACGTGCCTAAGTGTGTACCATTACTTGACACTAAGTCCATTAATAAGATTGTGCCCCTTCGATGAGGAAGATTACACACTCTTAATTAATTTCCTATAGTCATCGTAAATGGAAGTTTGATCTAGTGATCCACAAACAAACTCATCCGATATAGAGGAAGGCACTCAGTGCCAATGCGCAAGTTTGCTTGCATCACTTACAAACCAGTAATGGAGACCGTGAAATTTATTAAAATAAATCCCTCTCCCACTTAGTTATTTAAAATGAGGAATTTTAGACTATCCTAGCATACATCACATGCATATAAACATCACAGTAAATAAAAGTAATAAATTTGGAAATTAATTTCTCTAAGTGGGTCGAAGTTGAACCACTGGCCAAAATAACCGAGCAGATGATCAAAAAATTCATCTAGCAACATATAATCTATCGGTTCGGCATCCCTCGTCGGCTCATTTCGGATAACGGGAGGCAATTCGTTGGTCAGGAGCTCGGAGAATGGTGCAAAGGATACGACATCGAACAACACTTCACTTCCGTGGCGTATCCTCAGAGCAACGGTCAAGACGAAGTAGCCAATCGGGATATCCTGCGAATACTTCGAGTTCGGCTCGACCACATGGGAGGAAGCTGGGTGGACGAGCTGTCGGGCGTACTATGGGCCATTCGTACAACCCTAAAGGAGGGAATGGGGGTAACACCGTTCCACTTGGTATACGGAGGTGAGGCGGTAGTCCCAGTCGAGGTCGGACTAGAGTCCGATCGGATCCAAAGCTACGATGGGGATAATGCCGAGCGAAGGCAGCTGGAGTTGGACCTGGTGGACGAAGCAAGAGCTAAAGCAGCCGTCCGACTGATGGCGTACAGGCAGAGAATGAAGCAGAATTTCAACAGGCGTGTAATTCCCAGAGCATTCCAGGTCGGTGATCTTGTATGGAAGAAGGTAAAACCGGTCGGCGATGTAAGCAAGATGGCAGCTCCCTGGGCGGGGCCCTTCAGAGTCGTCGAGAAGCTCCGATCGGGTGCATACTACCTGGAAGATGAAGATGGACGGCGGCTAGATCGACCATGGAGCGCAAACCACCTCCAGTCGTACCGGGTTGGATAAAAGGTGCACCAGTGTAATTCATTTCATGTATGTTCCGTTCGTCTGTATCCTTTGGCTGCAGGATTGAAGATAAGAAAATTGCTAAGAATCTGAGTGTCATTCGCCGAACAACAAACTACATGAAGACCGTCGAGTGGCGACGTTAAACTCTAGAGTCGAACCGGCGACTATAAAAACCCCGACTTGAAGACCATCAACCGGCGACGTTAAACTCTAGAGTCGAACCGGCGACTATAAAAGCCCCGGCTTGAAGACCGTCGAGCGGCGACGTTAAACTCTAGAGTCGAACTAGCGACTATAAAAATTCCGTCTTGAAGACCGTCGAGCGACGACGTTAAACTCTAGAGTCGAACCGGCGACTATAAAAACCCCGGCTTGAAGACCGTCGAGCGACGACGTTAAACTCTAGAGTCGAACCGGCGACTACAAACCCCCCGGCTTGAAGACCGTCGAGCGGCGACGTTAAACTCTAGAGTCAGACCGGCGACTATAAACCCCCCGGTTGAAGACCATCCAGCGGCGATGTTAAACTCTAGAGTCGGACCGGCGACTATAAACCCCCCGGCTTGAAGACCGTCGAGCGGCGACGTTAAACTCTAGAGTCAGACCGGCGACTATAAACCCCTCGGCTTGAAGACCGTCGAGCGGCGACGTTAAACTCTAGAGTCGGACCGGCGACTATAAACCCCCCGGCTTGAAGACCGTTGAGCGGCGACGTTAAACTCTAGAGTCGGACCGGCGACTATAAACCCCCCGGCTTAAAGACCGTCAAGCGGCGACGTTAAACTCTAGAGTTGGACCGAAGACTATAAACCCCCCGGTTGAAGACCGTCGAGCGGCGATGTGAAATCCCTAGGTTGGACCGGCGATTATAAACTCGCCGGCCTGGAGAATACCGAAGGCCACTTGGAAAAAATACGGTCGAGGAAGTAACATCAACAGAAGCAGAGTTTTATTGATCCAACATCAAAAAATACGCAGACAAGTAAATTAAAAGTTAAGTTAAAGATGATAAGGTTAACTCGCCGAACGGCGAGCGTACAGACAAAACTTCAAAACATAGACAAGTGAGAGACATTCCTCACTCTATTACATCAAAGATGGGCTCAGGAATGGTCTCTAAGAAGTCGGCCATGTCTTTGGCAGGTATAGAGGCCGTCTCCGGCAGATAGCCCTTAGCTTTCAGATAAATCGTTGTCGTCCGGATGGCTTCCTCGAAGGCTATAACTAGCCGATCGCTAAACTTTTCGCCAATTTCGTCCGAGCGGAGATAGTTTTTCTTCATCGCCTTGAAGCGGCCTGATTCACCATCTTGATATTCCTTTAGCGCAGCTCGGGAAGCGTCAAGAGCATCTTGGAGATCTTTCTTTTCTCCTTGAAGTTTAGCTTCGGAGGCCGATCGCCCCTCTTGCTCAGCAGATAGCAGATCGGCCAGCTCGTTGACATGCTGCTGCAGCGCTCGGGCCTGCACATTCTTTTCCTCTAAATCGGAGACGGTCATATTTTTTCTGTTGGTTGCCAGCTTCATCTCCTGGTCGTGAGACTTGACCTGGGCTTCAAGGCCAGCTACCCTGGTCTCCAAGCCAAAGGACTTATGCTGTTCGACCGCCAGTAATTTCTCCGATTTGCTCAGCTTGGCTCGGAGAGTGGCATATGAGGGCCCCTGAGCTGGCACCCCTCCGAAAATTTGAAGCTTTTTTAATTCTTCCTCCAGTGCAGCCAGGCGGTTGCTGACCGCGATGTTCTCTACCCAAGTCTGCGCACAGAGGAAACAATATCACGGACCAAGTCAAATAGGGATGTATGTTGTTGAGAAACATACCCTGGTAGCTTGCTGCAAGTGGCTATCACTAAGCTGACTGGGAGTCATCAAGGCGACGCAAGCCCTCGCATCCTCCCATATCCTGGCGAGTGGTCCGCGGATAGTAATCTGATGCTCAGGAGTGACTGTCCGATCAGCCGCCAGAAGAAATTCTTCCGTTGGGAGGTGGAGGACGACCTTTACCACTCGGCGGCCGCTCGGATCAGATTGAGCCGAGGTTGTGCGCCCGGATGACTCACCAAGCGGAGCAGATTACTATACCAGATCGCCTAAGCCGGACGGGAGCTTGTGGCTGGGAACTTACAGGCGGCGCTCCAAGGGAAGCCATCGGCAGATCAAGCTGGGAAGGAGTTCGGTCCGAAGAAATGGCCTCGACTGGAGCAGGGGCCGGGGCGATTGCTACAGTAGGGGCACCGGTCGGCTCAGTCACTGGCTCCACAGATATGGCTGACTGGGTATGGAGGTCCGTTTAGCGCCGTTTGCGTATTATCAGTGGGGAGTCCTCGGTCGAGTGCCCCGCTTCTTCCGAGGGTAGTTGTCCGGCGGACGAGATAGCATCACCGACTGGTGCAGTTGCAGAAGTCCGAGCGGCTGACTCTCCAACCGCAGGTGAAGCTTCTTCACTTTCCCCTTCGTGTGAGCCGACCGGTTCAATACCCAGATCGGCCATCTCCTTCGCGGCTGCCGCCCCACCTCGGCAGCTTTCAACTTTAGCCGATCGACAACCTTGGTGCGCCACATGATGTCAGCTGCATAAAAGAAGAATAAATCAGTTAGACCAAAGGGGGGGACAAGGGAAATGCTTACCCATGCTGCTCGGAAGCTTCGTTCTGATCGGGCTCAATCCGAATATATATAGCACCCCCTCATAGAGCAGCTTGTTGATGTTGAATCTTTGTCCGGCTAGCAAATTGGCTGCGTGAAGGTAATCTGGCTGGCTCTTATATTTACCGAGATCCGGCGGGCTCGACACAATAGTTTGCCATTTAGTGCGAATGGACGACCGCTCAGGAAAACGAAGATAGAAATAGTTTTCCTTCCAATGCTTGTTCGAGGTCGGCATCTTATCGAAGAAGACTAGACCGATCCGCGATTGGAAGAGAAAGGTTCCCCATTCGGACTGTTTGGGGTAGTAGAAGTAGTGGAAGGTCTTAGGGACTAAGGGGATGCCGTGCAGCCTAAAGAGGACAACCACCCCGCACAGCAACCTGAAGGAGTTAGGGACAAGTTGGCCGAGCGGAAGGCGGAAATAGTTGCACACCTTAAGGATGAACGGATGAATAGGGAAGCACAGACCAGCCACGAACTGGTCTCGGAAAAAACAAACAGTGTCGGTCAGAGGGTCGTGTGGCCGATCGGAAGGTGCGGCTAATATTAGTTTGTGGTCAGAGTGAAGTTCAAAGGTTCGGGTAAGGCTCAGCGCATCCCTCTCATCGAACTAGCTCTCGGTGGTGGTATACCAGAGGCCGGGGGCGAGGTCGGATGGACGAGAAGAACTGGCCATTATCAAAGACAAGGAACGACACAGAGGAAATCGAAGTTTGACAAGCAAGATGGTCGGAACAATGTCCAAACAAGCACAAAAACAATGAGAAGTGCGAAAAAAACACGAAGGAACTAAAAGGAAAAGGGCGAAAGGGCCTTACAAAGGATAGGACCGAAGAAGGTGGTGGTGGGTCACCAAAAAGCAAAGCAGCGAGCTCGCCGGAGCGTTGGACGAGAAGAAGCAGAAGCTTTCAGATGCGCACGCGATATCGTGAAGCGGCCGAAGAGGAAAGAGGCTTATAAACATTGGGCTCGATCACCCGGAGCCGTCCGATCCAGGTTACGGGATCCAAGGACGAAATCTAACCGTCAAATTCGAAAAAACCAAAGGTCACATCAGACCTGACGACTCGAGTGAACGGTGACGAATGCGCGACCAGGTGGCGCTCGCTCATGGGTCGCATTTAATGAGCACCATCATGCGAGCGTGGCCGCGTGCTCAGCATTAATGACGGTGATTCACACAAATGCTGAGGAGTTTCCTAGGGATAATCATCGTGACCGATGCTGGAACGGCAGGACAACGACAGGCAAATGAAACTATCCAAGTACCAACCGGGGACACCCCGAGCGACATTATCTACTTGCATAGTCCCCGGATGGCCGGACACTAATCCCGGTGGATGAGCGGCAGACACACCACCCAGACGCAGTCCAGTCAGTCGGACTTAGCACCTCCTTCGACTAGACTTGAGGATGAGACATGTGATCCGGTGGTAAGGACGGGGGACCTTCATTGGCGGGAGGTCAACGACACGTGGAGGTCAATGCTCAAGAGGGTCAACCCCTAGGTCATGCAGAACGGACAAAGGTCAAGCCGAGCGGAGTTGCGGGCCGATCGGACATCCGGCCAGGGGTTTCCCGGACCAGACGAAAGATAGCCTGACCAAGGGTCGGGCTTCCGATGCTCAGGTAAAAAGAGTCTATGGGCCGAGCGGACAGACCGCTCGGCCGAGCCGCAGGATGATAAGGCACAATTCCATCCGAGCACATGAGCAGGGCTTCCCCGCCCGGGCCGAGGTATGCACATTCCCGGAGGCCATGAGCGCTGAGCGGCCTGCCCGCTCGGCCCGAGAACAGACAAGAGCGCTAGGAAGACAAAAAGGACAACTGGTAACTTCGTCCTCGAGACACCTGCCGCCAACAAATAGCATGGTTGGCGGCCAGAGCGAACAGAGTATCGTACGGCGGAAGTTTCCACCGTCACATCCGGGGTATGCTCGAACTATTGCGGAATGACGTCAGGCATGCTTTTCTGACACAACCTTACTGAGGTATGTTTGGGGAAGCATGCACGCATCGAGGAACATGCTCGCACCTCCCCGGGGTCCTATATAAGGACCCCCAGACTTCGATGGAGGTAGGCAATCTTGATCACTGTAGCCACAGTAACGTAGCCTTGTTCTTCTTCTTCTTCATTGCCTGACTTGAGCGTCGGAGGGTCATCGCCGGGAAACCCCTCCCGGCTCGGCTTCTTTGCAGGTTCGCCGGAGATCTACATCGCCAGTTGAAGACAGCGGAGAGCGCCACGTCCCCAGTGTCCATCGACTCAGCGCTCAGACAAGATCATCGGAGATTTGCAACACAGAAACTTATCAGAGATTAGAGGTGGAGCTGAGTTGAGCTAAACTCTTGAATATTTGAGTTTGACTCATTTTTAATTGAACCGAGCTTGAGTTTTATTTAACGAATATATTAATGGTTCACGAGCTTATTCGAGTCTAAACGAACTTAATAAATATAAATTATAAATTTAAATATTTATTAAAAATTAAATTATATATTTAGAGAAAATTATAATATTTTTATTAAAATTTATAATTTTATTCTAATAAATAAATTTAATATATTTGTTTATATTTTTCATAAGTAGAATGTAAAATCTATAATTCAATATCAAAATTATTATTTTTTCATTTAAAAATTCTCATGAGCTTATTAATGAACATGCTCACGAGCTAACGAACCGAGTATTGTAAAGTTTGAGCTTGATTTGTTTATCTTAACGAGTCTCATTAAATAAGCTTTTATCGAATCAAGCTTCGAATAGCTCATGAACGATTTGGTTCATTTACATCCCTATCGAAAATATACAAATATGTGAAACCGAAATACAATAGAAGTTAAAAAAAAAAGAAGATTAGGACCGAGTCTCATTGAGGCCCTAGACAGAAAAAGATTAGGACTTGATATTGTTTTTAAAAAAATTCTCACTCTTTTTTATTCATACTTGAGATAGACAATAATGGATTTTTTAATAAATATATTTATATTCAAATAATAAAATATAAGTCTCTACTAATTTATAAAAATAAAAATGTTTAAAATTAAAGGAATAAAAATTTGATTTATATCTTACAATTTCAATATAATGATACTTTGAAATTTGACTCTTATGTGTACAAATATAATAAACATTCTTTTAGACGTATTTTTTTAAACAAGAGGAAAAAAATAATAGTTTAATCAGTATATAATCATTCTATAATAAAAGAACCTCTCAATACATTTTAAAGTTAAATCTATTTTTAAATAATAATTATTATTATTATTTTCCCCTTCTTAAATCCCCATCTTGTTCATTTTTTTAGACTAATCTTGCACTCTTTGTAAAAGGAAATTCTACCACTAAACCTCCATATTCTTTGATTTCTTTATCCAACAATAATTAATGAATGACTCCCTTTTAGCAAAAAGAGCGCAATGTGTTAATTGAGTCATCAGTTTAATAAAACAAATCTCATTATAGAATACCAAATTTAATGGAAAACAACGAGTTGTTGTGCTCAAGCTTTAAGGTAATGAAACAAAACAACAACTTTTTTCTAAAAAAAATTCAAAAGAAGATATTTTTTATCCAAAAATATTTACTGTGCATCACAGTTTCACCGCTTGTTACTTCTTCAAATTGTCTTCAAGTTGGAAAAGAGCTATGGCAAGAAAGGAAAGTAACAAGAGAAATCCAATGGAAAGGTAGGGTTTCTATAGATAAGAGGGATAAAAAGAAAGATAGAATTTTGATAAATCCATTGGAACTTAACAAAATCTATGGAAAATCCAATAAGATTATGCAGCATGCAAATCCAAAGATATCTTTATGAAATCTAATGAGATCATGTTGTAAATATTTTAAATTTTTTTTCTATTCTCTCAAATATCTCTCTCTCTATATATATAAATATAAAATTAGGGTCCTAGGCATAGGTTTAGTAGCCTATGCCTAAAGATGGTCCTGAAAAGGATAAATATGTTGAGAGACATTGTCATCTTTATTATTGTTGTGGGAAGAACTTAAAGATCAAAATTAATCAGCCATAGGGCTTGATCTTCCATAGGTCTATGGGTGATAACTCTAATCCTCTCTCTCTCTCTCTCTCTCTCTCTCTCTCTCTCTCTATATATATATATATATATATATATATATATATATATATATATATATATATAAGAAAGTGAAAAAAATGCACATTGCATATGAGTGTGTGTATATATACACACACGATTTTGATATGTTGCCCGACTGAGTGTGTGGGATGTTCGAAAGTGATTTGGACACCCTGAAATCTAAGGGAGTCATAGATGGAGTCGCACAAAGGGAGTTGGCATATCTTCTCTCTCTAAATATAAGATTTCCTTACCCTACTTATCTTATGACACTCACCTTGTGTGCACCATGTATACTTGTTTTTCTTAATTTTTTTATAACTTAGAGTTTATGGTTAAGATTATAGTATTTAAGCTAAAGAAATTTAAAAAAATACACATGTTGCTTATAGGTGAGCACCATAACCGAAGTAGGATAACAATCCCCCCTCTTCTATATATATATGGGACTCAAATCCATTAACATCCCATTAATGACTAATGGTAAATATGTTCTATATATATTATTCCACATCCAATAATAAAAAAATCAGTAGTTAAAATTGTTGGATCGAAACGCGCTAGAGGGGGGGGGGGTGAATAGCGCTCGTGGCTTTCACTTTTCGTTTGGGAGATCTTAGAATAAACGCAGCGGAAATAATAAATAAAGAAACACAGAGGGACACCAAAATTTACTTGGTTCGGAGCCTGGGGCGACTCCTACTCCAAGGTCCACGCTCGTTGAGCGTTTACTTTGGTAACAACTATAATCTCGCAAAAGGTTACAAGTGAATATTACAATTAATCTGTACTGAAAATTATACCGACATAGGCGAATCGTAAAACTGAAGCTTCTGGTCGTCGGTGTCTTGTTGTAGCTTAGCCGGATCGTCTCGTTAGCAGTGCGCTGAAGAAAGATTGCTTAGAAATTGTTGTCTCAAGATTCTGGTCGAGACTGGCTGATATAAGCCATTGAGGGCACCTTCAAGGCCCTTGAGGGCGCCTCTGAAGGTCCGGATCCACAGCGTGGATAAGATCTACAACTCCCGCAGCTTATCCTCTTGAGGGCGCCTCCAATGTCCTTGAGGGTGCCTCCAAGGCCGTCCGAGGTGCCTCCAGCTCCTTTGGAGGGCGCCTCTAGCTCCGCTGCTTAGACTCCTCAAGCTTTGCACCCGAGGCGCCTCCAAGCTCCATGAAGGGCGCCTCGGGTACTATTCATCCGAGGCAAAACTTGCTCTTTTGTCCTTACAAGATATGTTAGTTCCCAAATACCAAGCATACCCTGCAACACAAAGTTAGCACATAATAATAACATAAACATAAATGTCTGACAATCACCGGACTGTCCGGTTCTGACTTCGAATTTTCATCCAAAAATCGTAGGTCGAACCGACGCCTACTGTTCCCTCAGTGGGGAACGTGTCCTCACCTACTCCACTCAGGAGAGTATACCTGTTGCTAGTTCTATCCTCCAGATTGACTGGCTTTTGCTCAGTGCCCGAGTCTTCAGGTCTTTTCGCTGGACGTCCGCTCCATGACCCGCCTAGACTTTCCACCTAATCCGCAAACCGGGATTTTCACCTAGAGTTTCCGACTCTAGGACTTTTGCCCGAAGACCTCGACCTGCCAAGGTTTTTCCGCTTAGGGTTACCACCTCCTAGGACCTAGGGTTACCACCCCTAGGGTTTTCTGCCTGCTTAACCGCAGCTAAGACTTTTGCCTAAGATACATTAGGACTTTTCTTGCAAACTCATTCAATTAGATCACAAATAACCTTAACTTTGAATCCTTTGCCATTATCAAAACTCAAGTTCGATCATCGGATGCTTCTCACACCAACAATCTCCTCCTTTTTGATTATGGGAACAAAAATTCAAAGTTAAGTAAAAAGACATAAAGAATCATGCTATAAAGAATTTAAGAACAACGCAAGCATAACTGAATTTAAATAACAGCGCAAACATAAATAAATGAAAAGCTCCCCCTTAATAAAAACTTCCCTTAGAATTTTCTTTATACTTGACTTTTAGATTTGAATTTTCTTATACTCTCCCCCTTTATCATATATATAAAAAAAACTTTGTGAGGGAAGGAGTAAGAAAATGTTGTTTGACAACAATTTGCAAAAAAAAAAAAAATTGATTTGTCAACAAATTGATAAAGACTAAGTTTTTAAGAGTGATAAAAGTTTAGCTTATAAGTGAATGAATAGATTAAAGAAAGCCTTTATCAAAAGTTAAGGAAACAAATCACAAAGTTTAATAGGAAAAGATGTTTTGCTAAAAAAAAACTAGGTTTGGAAAGTAGTTTAGCTAAGGGAAAGTTTATTAACTTTGAAAAGTAACTTAGCTAAATTTGTGTTAAAAAAAACTTTAATACTATCATTTAGAAAGGAATTAAAAAAAAACACTTTAGGGGTTCAAAAAGTAATTTTACTTAGTTAAAATTTGAAAAGTACTTAGCTTTAAATAGTATCAATTTGTATAACTTTAGCTAAGTCCACTTTCACTTAGAACCAAAAAGAGTAAGACAATTTTGTTAAAGAAAAACTTAGTTTTATTTTCCAAAGTCCTAAAGTCCAAGCATGAGTAATTAAAAATTCAAACTAAATATTTAGTTTCCTTAGCCAAATATCTAACCATTAGCTACTAGCTGCTTACCTAAAAGGCAATAACTTTCACTTGGTTAGTCAAGTTAAGTCAGGATTTGACTAAGACAGGGTAACTTAACTTGATTAATATAAATTTGATATTTATTTCCCAGACTTACTGTGATGTACAGATATAAACATTCTGAAGTCTAGGCAGTAGTCTATGCATCTCACATCATTCTAAGTGTTTTCACACACAAGCAAGGTAATCCTAGTGTGCTTGTGAGATGCATTGGCTGAAAACTAGAGGAACATGATTTCCAGGGGGTAAATTCCTAAGCTAAGTCCAAATTTTGAAAACTAATAAAAATTGGAATTTTGAAAAATATTTTTCCTAGGATTTTAAAAACTATGCAAAACAACATAACCCATTCTTTTTTTTTTAAAAAAAATAGAATAAGTGAGGCATAAAAGAAGTCCTAGGCAATAATGCATAAAGATGAAATGTACCAAATACAGACTACTTATATATAGTGCATAGTCTAATCAATCATCCTCAAGTGACGGTAGAGATCGCTCAGGGGCTCGTGAGTCTGGAAGAACTGCTCATGCCTGGTGGTCAAGCCATCTCTGAAAGCAGTGAAGTCACTCCGGAAAGCAGTCAACTCTCCTCGGAGGGAGCTGAAGCCATCTGTGACAGTCCGCTGTATCTACGCGGAAGACTCCTCAAGTCGAGTGAGTTGATCTTCGATAGATAGTGAGCTCGATGGCTGGGCTGACGTCGTGGGTTGTGCTAGACAGAGAGGATCCCCAAACATCTCAATATGAGTGAATTCCAACACCTCCTCTCCCTCGGTTGGATAAAAATACTCATCTCCGGCTAGGACGAACCCCTCGGCTGGAGCAGCGCCCTCGGCTGGAGCAACAACCTCATCCTCGGCTGGATCAGCTGGCGGCAGCCCACCTCTCCATGTGAGGACCCCTTGAGCAGTGATGTCTATATGAGCTAACCTAAGGTGATGCTGGCCGATGTCGTCATAAGGTCTAAGGGAGGTAACCATCCCCTGGGTCGTATCTATCTCAAAAGTCGAGAAGATATATGTCAGGACATGATAGTACGACATGTGGACTACAAGGGACATAACGAGACTGGCTACATGAATGATGTTATGAAATATGTGTAATGTTATATCTATATCTAAATGCTGACATAAGACATACAAAAAGAAGGAATGAGAAGGACGCATCTTCAAGACATCCCAAGATGTGATCGGCAAAATGCATGCAGTCAGGACTCGATACATAATGTAGTCCTGGACCCTAAGAGAGAGTGACCTGAAGTCACAAACTACAGGTGGTCTCTCCTCCTCATAAAAATACATATAGAGTGCATCTAATGTAATGTGGGAGTAGGGCAAGCCAAATGGCAGATCTCTACTAGGGTAGCACAAAAAGGGGCATGCAGAGGGTCTAACACCTAGACTGGTACATATCAAGGTAGGGGTAAACTGAAGATCCTTTCCACCAACTCTGGTGGAATAGGTCAGGTCATCAACCCTCTCAAGGTTGTTATAGAACTGAGCACGTAAGTCTTGATTTACTACATTACTGCAGTAAACCATCTTACCAAGATGAAAGTGCTCAATCATCTGGACCACATGCTGATAATATTTAGAAAAATATTCTACTCAAATTTCTACATTTAATTGGAGAAAATGTATGCTCAATGAACTCAATCCTATGTCATTCAGTGGGGAACTTAGGATCGGTGGACGGGGCAATACCGGAAGTAGACGTAATACTACGTCGTTTCCTAATTTTAAACAAACACAGATATAACAACAAGAATGCTGTAACGACCACCCTTCTTACTACTATTACTCTCTAAGGATGACCGTTACTTAACTACTAACTCTACTTAACCGATATGATTAAAAATCACATGAAAACCCTACCGAAAAATTTCGACAGAGTCTCCCCTGTACCGGTGACCATATTCAACAATACATGCAATATATACTCAGCTACAAGCGGCTGGAACACATATCAATCAACCACGCAGTATAATAAATCCAAAATAAAGAAAACAATACCACAACTCATCACACCATATCACAATTCATCTACTATGTCCTAATCACATCAAAATATCATGTACTATCTCAAATACTTCTAACATAGCAAAAGACAATAGAAACTAAAATAAAACTTCTTTCCTAGTCCCAAGGCTTCCATAGTCCTGGCATCACACATCCTTCGAACACCTCCTTGTCGCCTTCCTTTCTATATCTTTTCCTTTCCTGTATCTGCAGTAAGAGGAAGTGCAATCTATAAGCAAAATTTTCTTAGTAAGCGCTATCTAACTCACAAAATCATGAATGTGCATGTATACGAAAAGAACTAGAAACTATATGCTCTAAAAAGAAATAAAGCATAAACATAACTGCTCATGACAAACTAATAGCAAAGAAAAGCTAAGGAATCTACTCATGTAATTCTAATAGCTAATCATGCTACTCATCTAATAGGTAAACATGAAAACTACTCATCCACTAGATAAACATGGTAGAATAAAGAACTAAACTTACTAATTTTTAGAACTATATGAAACTTATTTCATTTGTTCTAACTTAATCTTTAATACTTTATGTTTATGTAAAACTCGTTTTACTTGTTCAAAAACTTATACTCATAATACTTCAAAATAATAATCAACTTCTCTTGGGCCCGGCAACTGTGCTTTTACTTTTGTAATGACCCGACTCATTTGGCGGCCCATTTGGCGACCCTCGGGTCGTCGACCGTCGACCGTCGGCCGTGCCATTACTACTAGGTTATCTAAACCTAGGGACGACTATGGGATCCCAACCCAAGGACAACTAAGAGTCCAGCACAGTGTCACTGATAAAAGTAAAATACTTGTTATCTTTTAATACTTCTATATAATGCCTCGACATTTTCTTTAGCACCTTGTGTGCCAAAATCCCTAAAGTCTTGACTTTGGGATCTACTTAAGGCCTTGGCCTTTTTCTTTCTTTTCTTTATCTTTCTTATACTTGTTAATACTTCTAAAAGAATACTTCTTTAAAAAGAAACTGAAATGTTTAAGCAAATTCTAACTTTGAAATGCTTAATCCAAAAATCTGCCTACTATGCTAATAAAATTCTGCATATTAAAATCTGCATACTATACTTATAAAAACCTGCATGCTATGCTTACAAAAATCTGCACATGTTCAGCTAAGGGTAAATGAATTCTTCACACTAATACTTAATAAAAATCTGCACACTAAAATGCTGCATATTAAACTAACACAATTCTGCATATTAAGTTCTAAAGAAACTAGAAACTGATTGTTTTAAAAGGAAGGCTACTCATGCACATCTAATAACATAAAAAAAACTAGAAATATGCTCATGTTATTCCAATAGCAAAGGAACTAGAAATCTAAATCTGCACATGTTCATGTTATTTACTAAATCTAAATAGCAAAGGAACTGAATGAATATATAAATGCACACTTGAATGAATCTGTTCATGCCTACTTCTACTTGAATGAATATAAATGCTCACTTGAATAGATCTGCTCATGCTCATGCCTACTGGTGGGAGTTGTCTATAGTTCCGCGGCAAGAAGCAATATATGGGAAACAAGATGCTATACATAGCTATTCAAACAAACATATATATCAAATTCACAGCTTAACTCTTTTTGTAAGCAACCCTAATTCTCCAAATCATGCTTCATCAGATGGCAAAGAAAACCAACAACATTATGAATCTGTTCTAAGGTCCCTAACATCTTAATTCCCTACGACAAAAATCCCAAGCCAACAAGAGCCAATTCCCCCCGGGACTATGGCACAACCAGTGAGCAAAAGGAACTAAATGTTCCTCGCACCTATTTTTCATATTCATCCTTTCAACCTCACGGCAGAAAACGTGTAATCCATCCCTTCTCACGGCATACCCAAAAACAAAGGAAACACCAAATTAAATTCGAAAACAAGAAGAGGAACACGGAATAAACCTCGGAGCTATCCTACTGCAGGTGAGTAAGCGACTTACATTAGGTTTCTTGGACTTACTACCGAGAAGAAGGCTTCTAATGCTTCTAGGGCTTGCGGAGAACTCAATAATCCGGCTCCTCTTCGTACCCACAAGCTCTCCTTGACGAAAGGATCGTGAGGAGGTGGAGAACTCTCGGAAAACTCCCTCAATCGGCCGCCGAAGTGAAGCCCTAACCTTCCTTGCCTTCCGCCCGAGCACGGCCGTCGCGCGCAGAAGAGAGACGCGAGGAGAGAAGAGGAGAAGGAATTAGGTCACGGGATAACATCAACTTATCCCTCTTTATAATACCTAGGTATTCTGTTATGGCTTAAGATTATTTTGCTCTCTATTTAATCACGAAATACTCGCAGAACCGTTGGTTGGTTGCGTTTCCACCGAACCCCTGGTCACGGGTTCAAATCCTCAGCCGAGTTTTTTTTCTTCCTCTTTTATTTTAAATGTTCCTAACTACCGCATAAATATAATTCGTCCCTTATATGGTTAGTAATGACCGCTTGCCCACTTGGTTAGCTGGGTTTTGACCGAATCAAAGGTCGCGGGTTCAATTCTCATCCGCTCCTTTTTATTTTAATTTATTTCCCAACTACTGCTTAAATGGAATTTTTCTCCTTCTATAATAAGAAATGATTGCTGGATCAGTTGGCTAATTGGATTTCGTTAAGGCTCAGTTCAGGTTCGAGGTCCACCGTTCGAACCTCGGCCTATTTTCTTTATTTTTTCTAACCTCTTCCTTTTTGGTAAAAATACCAAATGAACTCCAAAAATTACATAAAAATACTCTATAAATTCCTAAAAATCTCTAGAATTTTTCTATAACATTTATAAATATTTTTAGGAACTTTTAGAACTCCTAATGAGGAAAAATTGGGTCGTTACAATCCCCCATACCTTATAAAAAGTTCGTCCTCGAACTTAGTATAATTCTGGATATCTCTGTCTCATACTGCCCTCACGTTCCTAAATAACTTCTTCGTGTTTCTGGTTCTAAATAACCTTCACTAATGGTACTCTTTGTTCCTTAGTCTCTTAACTTCTTGGTCCTCTATTATTCATATCTGATCGTACCCATTAGTGGTCCTTGGAAGACTTGATATCTTCTCTATTCTTTCTAAACATACTTATATATATGAATATAAGAGAACAAAATTCCTATCTTACTAAAGTGCATATAAGCAATTACTCCATACTGCAAATAATAAAGAAAGCATAAAAGGAAAACTTAAATACTTTCTTACTTGAAGACGGCAAGGTTGGTGCTGATGTGTGATGTTGGAGAATGGGAACTGCTCTGATACCAAATGTAACGACCACCCTTCTTACTACTATTACTCTCTAAGGATGACCGTTACTTAACTACTAACTCTACTTAACTGATATGATTAAAAATCACATGAAAACCCTACCGAAAAATTTCGACAGAGTCTCCCCTGTACCGGTGACCATATTCAACAATACATGCAATATATACTCAGCCACAAGCGGCTGAAACACATATCAATCAACCACGCAGTATAATAAATCCAAAATAAAGAAAACAATACCACAACTCATCACACCATATCACAATTCATCTACTATGTCCTAATCACATCAAAATATCATGTACTATCTCAAATACTTCTAACATAGCAAAAGACAATAGAAACTAAAATAAAACTTCTTTCCTAGTCCCAAGGCTTCCATAGTCCTGGCATCACACATCCTTCGAACACCTCCTTATCGCCTTCCTTTCTATATATTTTCCTTTCCTGTATCTGCAGTAAGAGGAAGTGCAATCTATAAGCAAAATTTGCTTAGTAAGCGCTATCTAACTCACAAAATCACGAATGTGCATGTATATGAAAAGAACTAGAAACTATATGCTCTAAAAAGAAATAAAGCATAAACATAACTGCTCATGACAAACTAATAGCAAAGAAAAGCTAAGGAATCTACTCATGTAATTCTAATAGCTAATCATGCTACTCATCTAATAGGTAAACATGAAAACTACTCATCCACTAGATAAACATGGTAGAATAAACAACTAAACTTACTGATTTTTAGAACTATATGAAACTTATTTCATTTGTTCTAACTTAATCTTTAATACTTTATGTTTATGTAAAACTCGTTTTACTTGTTCAAAAACTTATACTCATAATACTTCAAAATAATAATCAACTTCTCTTGGGCCCGGCAACTGTGCTTTTACTTTTGTAACGACCCGACCCATTTGGCGACCCTCGGGTCGTCGACCGTCGGTCATGCCGTTACTACTAGGTTATCTAAACCTAGGGACGACTATGGGAGCCCAACCCAAGGACAACTAAGAGTCCAGCACAGTGTCACTGATAAAAGTAAAATACTTGTTATCTTTTAAAACTTCTATATAATGCCTCGGCATTTTCTTTAGCACCTTGTGTGCCAAAATCCCTAAAGTCTTAACTTTGGGATCTACTTAAGGCCTTGGCCTTTTTCTTTCTTTTCTTTATCTTTCTTATACTTGTTAATACTTCTAAAAGAATACTTCTTTAAAAAGAAACTGAAATGTTTAAGCAAATTCTAACTTTGAAATGCTTAATCCAAAAATCTGCCTACTATGCTAATAAAATTCTGCATATTAAAATCTGCATACTATGCTTATAAAAATCTGCATGCTATGCTTACAAAAATCTGCACATGTTCAGCTAAGGGTAAATGAATTCTGCACACTAATATTTAATAAAAATCTGCACACTAAAATGCTGCATATTAAGCTAACACAATTATGCATATTAAGCTCTAAAGAAACTAGAAACTGATTGTTTTAAAAGGAAGGCTACTCATGCACATCTAATAACATAAAAAAAACTAGAAATCTGCTCATGTTATTCCAATAGCAAAGGAACTAGAAATCTAAATCTGCGCATGTTCATGTTATTTACTAAATCTAAATAGCAAAGGAACTGAATGAATATATAAATGCACACTTGAATAAATCTGTTCATGCCTACTTCTACTTGAATGAATATAAATGCTCACTTGAATAGATCTGCTCATGCTCATGCCTACTGTTGGGAGTTGTCTATAGTTCCACGGCAAGAAGAAATATAAGGGAAACAAGATGCTATAGATAGCTATTCAAACAAACATATATATCAAATTCACAGCTTAACTCTTTTTGTAAGCAACCCTAATTCTCCAAATCATGCTTCATCAGATGGCAAAGAAAACCAACAACATTATGAATCTGTTCTAAGGTCCCTAACATCTTAATTCCCTATGACAAAAATCCCAAGCCAACAGGAGCCAATTCCCCCCGGGACTATGGCACAACCAGTGAGCAAAAGGAACTAAATGTTCCTCGCACCTATTTTTCATATTCATCCTTTCAACCTCACGGCAGAAAACGTGCAATCCATCCCTTCTCACGGCATACCCAAAAACAAAGGAAACACCAAATTAAATTTGAAAACAAGAAGAGGAACACGGAATAAACCTCGGAGCTATCCTACTGCAGGTGAGTAAGCGACTTACATTAGGTTTCTTGGACTTACTACCGAGAAGAAGGCTTCTAATGCTTCTAGGGCTTGCGGAGAACTCAACAATCCGGCTCCTCTTCATACCCACAAGCTCTCCTCGACGAAAGGATCGTGAGGAGGTGGAGAACTCTCGGAAAACTCCCTCAATCGGCCGCCGAAGTGAAGCCCTAACCTTCCTTGCCTTCCGCCCGAGCACGGCCCTCGCGCGCAGAAGAGAGACGCGAGGAGAGAAGAGGAGAAGGAATTAGGTCACGGGATAACATCAACTTATCCCTCTTTATAATACCTAGGTATTCTGTTATGGCTTAAGATTATTTCGCTATCTATTTAATCACGAAATACTCGCAGAACCGTTGGTTGGTTGCGTTTCCGCTGAACCCCTGGTCACGGGTTCAAATCCTCAGCCGAGCTTTTTTCCTTCCTCTTTTATTTTAAATGTTCCTAACTACCACATAAATATAATTCGTCCCTTATATGGTTAGTAATGACTGCTTGCACACTTGGTTAGTTGGGTTTTGACCGAATCAAAGGTCGCAGGTTCAATTCTCATCCGCTCCTTTTTATTTTAATTTATTTCCCAACTACTGCTTAAATGGAATTTTTCTCCTTCTATATTAAGAAATGATCGCTGGATCAGTTGGCTAATTGGATTTGGTTAAGGCTTAGTTCAGGTCTACGGTTCGAACCTCGGCTTATTTTCTTTATTTTTTCTAGCCTCTTCCTTTTTGGTAAAAATACCAAACGAACTCCAAAAATTACATAAAAATACTCTATAAATTCCTAAAAATCTCTAGAAGTTTTCTACAACATTTCTAAATATTTTTAAGAACTTTTAGAACTCCTAATGAGGAAAAATTGGGTCGTTACAAATGCACAATAAAAGCATATAGAAACATTTAAGATGGATTGAGGTATACCTAAGAGGCATTGTGAGGCTTTGATGAAGTTAGAGGGGAGAAACTCGAGTTGAAGGCGTCTTGGTGTGGTTGATTTGCGAGAAAACTGTGAACAGATAAGACTCTGTTCGCTGGAAATTTGTGTGCTGAGGGTGCCTTCACTGTCCTTGAAGGCGCCCTCAAGGTTGTATGGGAGGCGCCTCGTATTTGGTCAGAGGTGCCCTAAGACGGGTTGGCGGGGAATTTTCCGCCGCTCTCGAGGGCGCCTTCTTTGTGTTGGAGGCGCCTCCCCCCCCCTTTTTTTTTTTTTTGTTTTTGTTAATTTTAGGTTAAGGTAAAATTTGTTAAATTAATTATGATTAAAGTTAGTTAAGTTAAATTTATTAAATAGATTAAATTGAATTAAGGTTAAGTTAGTTAATTTGCTTAAGTTAATTAATTAGGTAAAGTTGGTTAATTTGATTAAGTTAATTAATTAGGTAAAGTTGGTTAATTTGATTAAGTTAAATAATTAGTTAAAGTTAGTTAATTTGTTTAAGTTAATTAATTTAAATTTTAATTAGGTTCATCGTAGGTCCATCTCACCTGATTTAAGTTGTCAATCAGGGAACCTTATAAGTTGTTGTGAGATGGTTAATTTTATCTTTAAGTATTAGATTATGTCTAAGAACTAATTTACATTTGAGTTAGGCTTAAGTTTTTTAATTAGTCAATTAAATACACATTTCAAAGATTGGCTTCTAGATTGTGGCGAGGCACTAGGCCTTCTTGGGTATAGGATCATCCACCACTTCTAGACAAAGTCTTTCAAAGAAATTATATATTTAATTTTCCTTTTTGAAACTCCTAGGACTAACCAATTAAGTGTAAATTACACCTGGGTCCTTAATCTATCCTAATCTAAGCATATAATGAAAGCAGAAGAAACAAAACATTCATCAAACAATTCTAACAATGGTCTTTCTATTAGCTCCCCTTAGATCATAGCCTCGATATGGTCTATCAAGGTAATGGACTTGATCCTTGGGGATCCAATATTGGCCAAGTCCAACTTGATTAACCAAGTTTGACTTGGGGACCCATGCTTGGACTAGTTTCTTGTTTGTTCTATTAATAAGAGATAGATATGAACGGTATTTCTTTTTTATCCTAAATCCTAGTCCAGATCGATTGTATATGACTTTTTGTTTTCCAAGAATCAAATCAAGATTCTTGGAACCCAGTATAAACTATTCCAACGTTATCTTCAAATCCTTGACTTGAATTTTAGGTTGGAATTTTCCTCTTCAAGTTTTTGGACTTGAGTTGAGGTTTTAGTCTGAATAGGATCAGTCAAGGATTCAGAGTTAGTCACTTCTTTAAGGGTTGTTACCTCCTTTAGAAGTGATTTGATCTGAACATTAGATCTAGTTAATTCACGCATAAGATAATTGACTAGGTTATGCAACTGAGAAATACTTATAACGGGGTTAGACCCTTCAGAAATGGATACGGATCTGTGATTTTTCTCTGATTCTGCTTCCGATTCGTTCTCGCTTTTGGATTTATTGATTTGGTCCCAAGCTGTCAGTGCAAGGAAGCTCGTCTGTTCGAGCTCTTCATTAGACTCTTCTGATGAGGACTTGCCCCAAGTTGCCTTCAAAGCTTTCTTCTTTCTTTTCTTCTTTTCATCCTTTTGATTCGGACAGTTGGCTTTGATATGCCCCTTTTGGTTGCAGCCGTAGTAGGTTACTTCAAACTTCACCTTTGAACTTGGTTGAACCTCCTTGGACTGGATCACCTTCTTGATGTCCTTCTTGTTGAAACTCTTCTTCTTTTTGTAGAGCTTTCTTACCAAGTTGACGAGTTCGGATGTGATCTCGTCATCATCATCATCTGAGTCCAGTTCTTCTTCTGACTTCTGTTCGGTTCTACGTCTTGCTTTTGGTTTATACGCTCTTCTTGTATCTGCAATCAAAGTTATACACTTCTCGATCGATCGAGCATTAATTTGTTCATGTAATTCAAATTTAGAAAATAATTCGTCAAGTTTAATTAAAGATAAATCCTTGGATACCTTGTAAGCATCTACCATGGATGCCCACAAGGTATTCCTTGGAAAAGCATTGAGTGAATACCTTAGAATGTCGCGGTTCTCCACTTTCTGTCCGATTGCATGGAGTCCGTTGAGTAGATCTTGTATACGGGCATGAAGCTGGCTAGCCGTCTCACCTTCCTGCATTTTAATGTTATATAATTTATTAAACAGTAAGTCAGGCTTACTTACCTTTGTGTCGGACGTGCCCTCGTGCAACTCGATCAACTTTTCCCATAATTCTTTGGCGCTAAAGAATGGGCCAACGCGGTTCAACTCCTCCTTCGTTAATCTACATTGGAGGGTGCAGGTCACTTTGGCGTTGGCTTCAACCTTTTTTATTACACTTGTGTCCCAGTTCTCGCATGAAACTGGTTTTCTCGAGCCGTCGAGTGGAAGCGAGATCCCGGTCTTGATGATCATCCACATCTCGAACTGGGTTTGGAGGTATGACTCCATTCGGCCTTTCCAGTAACCAAAATCTTCGTCGGTGAAAAGCATAGGGTGGACTGTCCTGTAGCCTTCTTGATGGGTCATTTGAGAAATGAATCTCGCACACAGAAAAATAAACAACAAAGATTCCAAGACTAGGTTTTGGATTTAGTAGTGCGGGTTAAAAAAAAATAAACACGCGAACTCGAGTGGTATTACACCAACTTCGAGGAAAAATTTGATTACAAAAAAACTAGATCAGAAGTCGTCAATAATACTGATTTTGATCGACTCTGAAAAGCTAAAAATCACTACAAAAAAATGCTTGATTGGTGGTTGCACCAAATCAAAGCGACCCCGCTCTGATACCAATTGTTCGATCGAAACGTGCTAGAGCCAGGGGGAGGGGGGTGAATAGCGCTCGTGGCTTTCACTTTTCATTTGGGAGATCTTAGAATAAACGCAGCGGAAATAATAAATAAAGAAACGCAGAGGGACACCAAGATTTACTTGGTTCGGAGCCTGGGGCGACTTCTACTCTAAGGCCCACGCTCATTGAGCGTTTACTTTGGGCAACAATTATAATCTCGCAAAAGGTTACAAGTGAATATTACAATTAATCTGTACCGAAAATTATACCGACATAGGCGAATCATAAAACTGAAGCTTCTGGTCGTCGGTGTCTTGTTGTAGCTCAGCCAGATCATCTCATTAGCAGTGTGTTGAAGAAAGATTGCTTAGAAATTGTTGTCTCAAGCTGCTGGTTGAGACTGGCTGATATAAGCCGTTGAGGGTGCCTTCAAGGCCCTTGAGGGTGCCTCTGAAGGCCCGGATCCACAACGTGGATAAGATCTATAACTCCCGCAGCTTATCCTCTTGAGGGTGCCTCCAATGTCCTTGAGGGTGCCTCCAAGGCCGTCTGAGGCGCCTCCAGCTCCTTTGGAGGGCACCTCTAGCTCCGCTGCATAGACTCCTCAGCCCTTGCATCCGAGGCGCCTCCAAGCTCCATGGAGGGCGCCTCGGGTACTATTCATCCGAGGTAAAACTTGCTCTTTTGTCCCTACAAGATATGTTAGTCCCAAAATACCAAGCATACCTTGCAACACAAAGTTAGCACATAATAATAACATAAACATAAATGTATGACAGTTACCGGACTGTCCAGTTCTGACTTTAGATTTTCGTTCGGAAACCATAGGTCGAACTACACCTACTAATTCCTCAGCGGGGAACGCACCCTTACCTACTCCACTCAGGAGAGTATACCTGTTGCCAGTTCGATCCTCCATATTGATTGGGCTTTTGTTCAGCGCTCGAGTCTTCAGGTCTTTTCGCTGGACGCCCGCTCTATGACCCACCCAGACTTTCCACTCGATCTGCGACACCGGGATTTTCACCTAGAGTTTCCAACTCTAGGACTTTTGCCTGGAGACCTCGACTCGCCAAAGCTTTTCCGCTTAGGGTTACCACCCCCTATTCTTTTCTGCCTGCCTAACCACAACTAGGACTTTTGTCTAAGATACCTTAGGACTTTTCCTGCAAACTCATTCAGACACATTAGATCACAAATAACTTTAACTTTGAATCCTTTGCCATTATCAAAACTCAGGTTCGATCGTCGGATGCTTCCGGTACTAACAAAAACATCAAATTAAACCACTTTAATAGGTTTTTCTACGATGCCATGCGTGTTATTAATTAACATGTCAGCACATCTAATAGATGACTCAAATCTAACAAAATTAAATCACCGAAATTTTCATAAAACACTTTGAATCTTCTACTTACAATCTTCTTGATGAATAGAATGATCCAACTTGGAGAAGTCCAGCTTGCTGAGGTGATTCACTAAAAAAAGATCATTTAAAAATTCATCGCAAAAAAAATTTATGACGAACTCGGTGATTAAAACATTTTCATCACGAATAATTTATCGCCAAACTCTATGAAAAAAATGTAAATTTGTCGCCAATTTTGCGATGATTTTTCTAATCATAAAATTTGTTGCAATTTTGCAACTTAAACAAAATACATTACATAATTCACCAAATGCAAATTTACGATGAAAACAATTTTTCATCCCAGATTTGGCGATGAATCTCATTTTCAGCCCAAATTTGCAACAAAAATGGATTCATCGCCAAATCTATGACGGATATATTTTGTTACAAATTTACAACGAATCCCATTTTCGTCGCAAATTTGCAACGAAAATGGATTCGTCGTAAATTTAGCAATGAATCCATTTTCATTGCAAATCTGCGATGAAAATGAGATTCATCATATGTAACGACCCAAATTTCTTCATTTTGGGCCTCAAAAATAATTCAAAAATATTTAGAAATGCTATAGAAAAATTCTAGAAATTTTTAGAAATTTTTAGAGTATTTTTATGCTATTTTTGGAGTTCGTTTGGTATTTTTACCAAGAGGAAGAAGTTTAAAAAAAATAATAAAAATATATATGTCGAAGCCGGGTTTTGAACCCAAGACCTCGGACCCGAACCAGGTTTTAACCGGACGCAGCCGACCAGCCAAGCTACGCTCATTTTGTTAATCATATATGGAGCGATCTATATTTAAGTAGTAGTTAGGAACAGTAAGATAAATTGGAAATAAAAGTGCGCGGCTGAGGATTCGAAGCCGAGATCTCTGACTTGGTTAAAACCTGGCTAACCAAGTGTGCTACGGGCGATTTTGTTTAAGAATAGATAGTAAAATTATTTAAGGTATAGTTGATAACAGAAATAACCCTAGGTTATAAAAAGGGATAAGTTAAGAGAGAAATTAATTTTCTCCCGAAACCCTTTCTCTCCTCTCTCGCGACGGCGTTGCGGGCGAAAACGCAGAAGCCGCAGCTAGGGCTTCTCCGACGACCGGCCAACGGGGACTTCTCCGCGAGCTCTTTTCGGATTCGAGCTCCTCTCGTCAAGAAGGAACAGTAGGCACGAGGAAGAGGGCGAGTTTGCGAGATCCTCCGCAAGCCCTAGAAGCATTGGAAGCTTTCTTCTTCGGCTGTAAGTCCAAGAAACCCAAGGTGAGTTGCTTCTCACCTGCAGTAGGAGTAGTTCCGCGATTTTGTCTTTCTTCTTTGCTTTGCTTTCGAATTCTTGTTTCCTTCTTTGTTTCCGGAGCACGCGTGAAACCCTAGAAGTTTAGTTTCAGCAAGTTTTGGTTTTAGAACACCCCCAGAGATTCGGCTTAGATCTTTCTTTTGCTAATCATGGGACAAGATCAGCCCTAACATTAAGTACTTTAGGTTCTTTAGCTTCAGTTTGAGTCCCTTGCTAATTGCCATGATTTGTCAGAGTTCACCTTTGATTCGTAGTTCATATCAGTAGGAATTAGTTGATGTTAATTGCCATGTATTGATTCTTATTTCTATTTCTTAGCTATTGAATATGCATGAGCAGACTTAATTCCTAGATTTATTTGCTATGAATTGGGCATGCACAGTTCTCATTGCTATTAGTTAAGCACCAGTAGCTTTTATTTGCAGATTTTATTTGCTGTTCCTTAGGTCTTGTTTTGCTGGAAACAATTCGTAATGCTAGGTTCCATTAAGTGCAGATTTTATTTGCTACAGAATTTATTTTTCTTCCATACTATCCAATGATTATGAGCAGTTTTATTTATGAGCACGCACAATTTGGAACGCTAGTATGTTTGGATAGATCTTTTGTGCATATTCATGGGCAAGAACAGCCACCAATTCATAGTAGTTTAGATCCTTTTGTGTTGATTTAGTAAGCATGATATTCTGTTAATTCCATGCAGCAATGATTCCTTTATTTTCTAAGATTCCTTTGTTAATAGAATAACATGAGCAGATTTTCTAGATTCTATTGCATGCCTAGTAGTTGAATTTGTTTTACTTTCACAGCATGCTTAAGTTGTTCTAGTTTCCTATTTGCTATTGGAATAACATGAGCAGTTCCATTTTTATAGAATGCAGATTTTTATAAGTAAAGTATGCAGATTTTTAATAAGCAGATTTTCATAAGTATTGCATGCAGATTTTAGATAAGCTTAGTACGCAGATTTTGATAAACTTAGTATGCAGATTTTTGTTAAGCTTTACATGCAGATTTATGTTAAGCTTTGTATACAGATTTTTAGTACGTAGGGTGTGTTCTAGTGCACACCAAGTGCTTGATAAAATGCTTAGCTCAATATAATGCTACAGTAGACATTTTTAATAGCTCAGTTAATGCAGTAGAAGCATTTAAAATAACTTATTTAGTCTTGCTTCAGCTTATATGGGACTACGGTCCAATGAGTGGGCTCCCACAGTCGCCTCTAGGTTCAGATAACCTAGTAAAAGCAAGATAAGTTAATTAGTTTAAGATTCAGTATTTTACTTTTAGCAGTGGCACTGTACTGGATTAGATATCCATTGGGTTGGGCTCCCACAGTCGTCCCTAGGTTTAAATAACCTAGTAAACCCTAGGTTTAGATAACCTAGTAAACCCTACTAGACTCGGAACTTGCAATCCCGGGTTTAGTTAGGGATGCGCGCACAGCTAGTACAGTTGCCGGGCCCATCAGCAGCATGATTACTATTTTGATCTATTATGTAAATAGTTTTCAAAACTTCACAAATTAGTTATGTGAATACAAGTTAGACTCGGTTTAGTATTAGTTAGTTCAGCTAATGTATCAGTTCAGTTTCCTATTGATACACATGATAGTTCTATGATTAGCTATACATATTTAGTATTTTAGTTAGTATGATTCCTTTGCTATTTATGAACATGATTAGCTGTACATGTTTAGTATTTCAGTTAGCATGATTCCTTTGCTATTCATGAGCATGATTAGCTGTACATGTTTAGTATTTCAGTTAGCATGATTCCTTTGCTATTTATGAGCATGATTAGATATACATGTTTAGTATTTTAGTTAGTATGATTCCTTTGCTATTTATGAGCATGATTAGCTGTACATGTTTAGTATTTCAGTTAGCATGATTCCTTTGCTATTCATGAGCATGATTAGCTGTACATGTTTAGTATTTCAGTTAGCATGATTCCTTTGCTATTTATGAGCATGATTAGATATACATGTTTAGTATTTCAGTTAGCATGATTTCTTTGCTATTTATGAGCATGATTAGCTATACATGTTAACTTTCCAGTTAGTTGATTTCTTTGCTATTTATGAGCATGAGCAGCTTTACATGTTAGCATTCAGTTTTAGCATGTTTTTATTTATATACATGCATATCGAGTTTTTGTGAGTAGGATAGCGCTCACTAAGCTTTTAGCTTATAGATACTATTTTCCTCCTACTGCAGATAAAGGAAAAGCTAAAGTATAAGGAAGAAGGCGACAAGGAGATGCTGTGACGGTGTGTGATGTGTGGACTATGGAGATCCTTTGGACTTAGCTAAAGAACTCACTTAGTTTAAGAATTTGTTTAGTTTAATTTCTTATTAAGTTGATAAGAAAATTTTGTAGTAAGAAGTTATGTTTTCGCTTTTCATTACCTGCATGTTTTGATTTATTAAACTGCGTGGTTGTGAAAATATATGTTCCAGCCGCTTGTGGCTGAGTATACTCTATATGTATTTACGGATAAGGTCACCGGTACAGGGGAGACTCTGCCGAAATTTTTCGGTAGATATTCCTCGTGGTTTTTATCATACCGGTTAAGTAGAGTTAGTAGTCAAGTAACGGTCATCCTTAGAGTGTAGTAGTAGTAAGAAGGGTGGTCGTTACATCATAGATTTACGATGCACAGTGATTTACGATAATTTGGTGATGAAAATTTACGCCGCCAAATTTGTAGCAAAATGCTAATTTTTTTACCCATAAGGTGCCCCTTTTTTGTATTTTATCGTGTATACATAATACAACACTTCCTATCCACAATATACACATCTATTTCCAAACCGGTTAATAACATACACATCCAATACACCCTAATTTCATGATTATACACATCCTAGTTAACATTCTAAACCAAATTTAAATACAAGTCACAAATCAAACATATAAGAAGTCATACAACAAGTTAAAACAAACATATCAAATCCATACAAGTCATATTCATATACAAGTCATCAATCCCAAAAATATCTAACATTCTCCAAGTTGTTGCAATAAGTCATCACAATAGGATCTCTCAAAGAGTTGTATATAACAAGTTAGGACTCAGATACAAATCCATCTCAACTAACAAATATTCATTTCACTTGTAAATCAAACAAAAATCAAACCAAAGCATGAGTTGCAAAAGTTTATCTAACCAAGCAAGTAGACAAAATAAATATTATGTACATACAAATGAAATTCATTATATAAATACAAAACAATGGTTTTATGATTCAGGGGAGGCACCAAATTAGTTGGAACTTCAAGAACATAACCTATCCACTTGGATAATCAGGCTAGATAGAAAAAATAATAATTTGATTTTTGTCCAACATAGTATCATGGTGGAGCGAGATGATAGTATGTTAGGGAAGCTTATTTTAGGAAGTCAAGCAGAGTAAGACATATCCTACTCATTCTACTTGACAAAGTGAAACTAACCGAAGCTATCTCATCATATCCTAAACTAGTTAGACCAAGATTTTTCAATAGGAAGGTTAAATATACAATTTCTTAAAATGACTTTATTTAGAAGTGGTTGTTTCTCTGATACCAATTGTAGGAATGAAAATCGCTAGAGGAGGCTGGGGGTGGGTGGTGAATAGAGCGCATCACTTTTTCACTTTTTTCATAAAATGAGAGTTAAAGCAATGGAAATAAAGAAACGAAAAATAATACACAAGTTGATTTTACTTGGTTTGAAGTCTTCAACGACTTTTACTCTAAAACCCGTACTCATTGAGTACTTTGGTTGGACAATTCAATATAAGCTCAAAGATTACAATAATGTATGCAAATAAAAATAGTTATACCGATGACTTTATGTTGAAGCTTGGGTGTAGTCGTCTAAGTAGCATTTTAGCGTCATAGAGTAGTTTTCGGATCAGTATATGAGTATGAAAGTTCTAGCAATTGATGATATGATGTTGCTATATGAAACTTCTTTTATAGGCCTTTGTAGATGCGTAGACCACCTTGGGCGCCTCCACCGAAACATATCCAATCCAATTTCGTCATTGAATTTATCCACTTATAGGCGCCTAGACCACTCCCAGTTGCCTGAATCGCTGACATGGCTGCACCTTGGCGAAGCTCTATCCATGTTGCCTCTATCCATTCCTGGACACCTGGATCCCTTCTAAACATCTAGAAGTTGACGTAGGATAGCCAACCAGCGCCTGCCAATTCATTTTCTTGCAAAACTGGATTTGGGCAATTCCAGGCGCTTGAATCATATCTAGTTGCTTGGATATCCGGGTGCCTGGATCCCTTCCGGGCACATGGAACGCTCTAACTCCATCTTTGATTTCCTGCATCATAGAGTTATATTAAATATAAGTATTAAAACATTTAGACAGTCTCAAGACTGTCCAACCCTAATTTTGGATTTCATTGAAATCCTAGGTCAGATCGATGCTACTGTTCCCTCAACAGGGAATGTGTCCTCACTGGATCTCTCTCATCCAGTGCTTACCTCCAGTTACCAATTACAGACTTACTTGACTTTGATCTCTTGATCCACCAGGTCTTCTGCTAGATGCCCCATCTGGACTCCAGCTAGTTGCCATGTCCTTCAAATCTAATTGGATTTCCTTCCATATATCAACTTATTTGGGTTTCCTACTAGTTATCAGGTCCTCTAGACCTAATGACACTTCAACTTGATGTTAGGTCTTATCAAGTCTTTTAGTCCTGCATACTTGGTAAACAAATTAGAACATACAACATCTAACTTTAATCTTTTATCATTCATAACAACATAAATTTGATTATTAGTGCTAACTACACTAACAATCACATCCCAATGAAAATATCCCATACACAAATATATCAAATCATTGTCCTCTTCTTTCTTGGCAAACACTTCTTTCTCCTTCCATTATTCTCTTTTAGTAAACAAACAAACAAAAGTATCATTTTCTAACAAGATAGAAAATCCTATAAACTAACATAAATCTTAATATGTAAAGACTTACTTCCACCGACATGAATTTTCAATTTCCACCACCTTTCTTGGCCTAACCAACCCTATTCGTAATAAATTAAAAAGGGTTCATAATTAAATAGAAAATATTCAGAAATACTAATTCCGAGACAAATAACATTCATACATGACAAAATCATGAAGAATCATCACCACTACCATCATCATCATCGTTGTCACCATCATCACTAAAACTGAGAGGAATCTGACTTAGAGTGGAGCTTAATTGAAGATGTCGCATTATGAGGCCCTATTGTCGGTACATTTCGCTCATTTCCTCATCCCTTTGCAATATTATTCTCTTCAAATTGTTAACCTCTTCAGTCAAGTTATTTATTTGTGCCCTCATTGCTGGTGGGGAGAAAAAAGATGTACCAGCAATTCTATGAATTATACTTAAAGAACTCATTCTCAATATCCTTCCCCCTTTCGGTTTCCTACTCGCCTCTAGCCATAAACTCATAGAATTACCAAGAGAGGACTCAGATTCGTCAGTATCATCACTAGCTCATCATATTTCTCTTGTATTATCAATAGAAAAACTAAAATAAAATTACAATAATAATATTTTAAAAATAGATATACATAACTAATAGAATCTATTGTTGGTGCAACCTTAGGTCAAGGTTGACCTGGTTGACCTGACTCGAGTTGACCTGACTCGAGTTGTATTTTGATGTTTGACTTAGGAAGATTGTCGGTGCAACCTTAGGTCAAGGTTGACCTAGTTGAGTTGCATGTTGATGTTTGACACTCGTGGAAGAGTTGTATTCTTGATATGGGACAAGAATAGATGTTTGGGAGATTGTTGGTGCAACCGTAGGTCAAGGTTGACTTGGTTGACCTGATTCGGGAAAAAGTCCAAGTATGGAGACTTGGCAACGGAAAAGTCCAAGCAGGGAGCTTGGCACTAGAAAAGTCCAAGTATGGAGACTTGGCACTGGAAAAGTCCAAGCAGGGAGCTTGGCACGCGAAAAGTCCAAGTATGGAGACTTGGCACGGGAAAAGTCCAAGTATGGAGACTTGGCACTGGAAAAGTCCAAGTATGGAGACTTGGCACTGGAAAAGTCCAAGTATGGAGACTTGGCACGGAAAAGTCCTAACTGGGATGTTAGGCAGTGTGGAAAGTCCTGGTGAGTGAAGCCAGGCAGTGGGAAAGTCCTAGTTGGAAAGTCCTGGTGAGTGAAGCCAGGCAGTGAGAAAGTCCTAACTGGGATGTTAGGCAGTTGGGAAGTCCTGGTGAGTGAAGCTAGGCAGTGAGAAAGTCCTAACTGGGATGTTAGGCAGTGTGAAAACCCTAGTGAGTGAAGCTAGGTGAAAGTCCTGGTGAGTGAAGCCGGGCAAGGGAAAATCCAGATGGATCAAGGGTGATCAGACATCTGGTGATGGGAAGTCCAAGTAGGTCATAGGAGTGACCGGATACTTGGTACGGAGAGAAAAGTCTAAGTGGGTCAAAGGGATTGACCGGACACTTAGCGGGGAGTCCTAGCAGGTCAAGGGAGTGACCGGATGCTAGGCGCAATGTACCAACAGGTCAAGATTGACCGGATGTTGGTTTGGACTTGGTTTGGCGAAAACCAACTTGGATCGATCGGTGATCGATCCGGTGATCATGACTATTCGATCGGTGCGGTGACCGATCGCATATCGATAGCATCTTGTGTGATAACTGATCGATCCGGTGACCGATCGAGTCGATCGAAGCCGAGCGAGGCGGGCGCAGAGGCCGATCGGTCGGGGACCGATCGGCCTGGCGATCGGTCCCCGCACCGATCAGAGTTCTGATCGGTCTGTGGACCGATCGGAGTTCTGATCGGTCCATGGACCGATCGAGGGACGAACAAAACTTCCCGATCGGTCCACAGACCGATCAGGGTTCTAGCCGTTGCGACGCAACGGCTAGTTTCTTCGCTGTTTCTTCTTCACAGGTATAAAGGATCGAGGGCTTCTTCTTCTTCTTTCTTCTTCCTGTTCTTGGTGCTGCTAAGCTTCGACTGAGCTTTGTTGAGCTCACTTCCGAAGCCCCGCGTGAGCTTCTTTCGGCTGAGTTGCTTGTTGGCATTCGTCCGTGAAGTTGTTGCTTCCAGGACTTCAGTCGACGACAAGAAGGCAAGCTTGTATTGTTACATTCATTGTATTTACTTCTTGTATTCTGTTGTACTCTTAGCTTGCTGTTGCAAGTGATTGTGGCGAGGTTTCTCCACCCACAAGGAGTTGATATTAGCCGGTTCTCCGGGGACTCATCCACCGATGGATTGATAGGGCTCGTCCACCTTACGGACACGCCGAGGAGTAGGAGTATCATCTCCGAACCTCGTTACATCCTTGCGTTGAGGTTTGATTTCTTCTCCTGTTTTCTTTCTGCATTTAGTTTCCGCTGCGCTAACCCTAGATTGTAGAAAGAAACGCGAGCAATTGGGGTCGGCTATTCACACCCCCCTCTCTAGCCGTACGAAGAGATCCTAACATCTATGTTATAAATTAAGATCAAAGATTAATCCAAATCTTAATTGCTTTATCTCTATCCCCGCTCCAAGTCTTTTCTATTTTCTGAAATGTGTAGGTGAAAGTGTCTATGAGCACTAGCTCCTTCTTGATTTCCTTGGTCTAAAAAAATATTGTTAGAAATAATGAATTGTCTAAAATAGATTAAAAAAATAGTGGGAGAGTTAAAAAATTACCAATCTATGTGTATACTCATCAATATTGATAGAGCCTTCCGTATATGTCGCAAATGATTCTCTAGAATTATAAGTTTGATTTAACCTATTATGTTAACTCTTTTGTTTGCTCTCCTCAATTGCCCAAAAATTGAAGATCCTAGTTCAATTTTTATCGAAGATGCAAGGTGTCTTTTTTCTCCTAGCCTTTGCATGATTAAGTGCATGCCAGATGTGATTCCCATATTTTTTTTCTTAAAAATTCTTTTTATTTCCACTGCTTCACTCAGTTCCTAATTGAATGTCCACTGGAATAGAAAAAAAATAATTAATTATATATTCACTTTAATTTTATATATAAACTTAAAGAGATATACCTTAAACTCGTTCCACCAGAGCTCTTTGGTGGGTTGTGGAGTGCTTGTATTTATCATTGAAACCCCTCCCCAATGATTATTCACTATTTTATTAATATTATGAATAAATTGTATATAATTTATAAATGTACCATAATTAAAAAATAATATTAAATAATTAAGATAGTTTAAAAAAATATTAACATAGTACTTACGAATCTCCCAATGGGACGATAAGCTTTTGAGTGTCTGTAATCTCGGCGGCTTAGTTTTTGGTGAAAGGAACATGCTTCTATCTTGGAGAATGTACTAGCAATGGTGAATATAAAGGTGCTGGCGAAGGTGCATGGAAAGTTCTTGCACATGAAGGGGGGCTAGATCCAGTGCCAGGTGATGAAGTAGACTGGTCAAGAATACTCTGTTTATGCCCACCACGTTGAGACTGTCAACCAAAATTGTTAGGATAAAGTAGTTAAAAATTAGATGCATAATAAAGAATATGAAAAAACTTACCATATTTATGAGCAGATCAGAGAGTGCTTGAAACAAAATCGTAGATATCAGTTCTAATGACATATAGGAAAAAAATATAGTACATTAATAGATATAATATATAAATTTAAGAATGAGACAGACTTATTGTTACAAGCTTTGTTAATTTATATATTAAAACTAAATTTACTTATAAATAAATCATTATCATATATGAAAATAGAATATCATAGTTTTTGTTATATTAAGATAACAAAATTTACCCATCATTAGAGGTGGTATATTGAAATATCGATTTTTCTTTTCATATACCGTATTCCATACCAAAATATTTGGTATACACACAAATCATACCGATACCGTACTGAATTTTTGGTATACCAAATTTTCAGTATGATTAAATTTTATACCATTTAGTGTAAAATTTTGGTATGGTACGGTATACCAAAACTTTTGATATAAATGTTATACTTATACTGATACCTAAAATTTTGTTATGGTATTATATCATACTAAAATTTTTAATACACTATTAAATCGGTATGGTTCAGTATATTTCGGTACGGTATGGTTCAGTAATTTTTGGTGTAGCAAAATTTTGGTATTTTTTCCACCCCTACCCATTATCATAACTCATTGTCGTCGTTGTCGTCATCATCATCATTCTCATAAATTTTACTTGCATTCACGTTTATCACTACTTCACTGGGATCTCGTAACAGTATCATAATATATCTTTTGATTTGAAATATGTTTGTAACTTCCTCTAGTTGATATGCAATGTCTTTCTAATATTCCTCAATTTTTTTCCATACTTTCATTTTATAAACAACCCATCAATCAATCTTGTCATGTTTCAAATTAGGATATGAAGAATAGAATACTTGAATCATTTATTGTGCTAGCATAAATGGTTCATATCTCTTATACAATCTCTTATGATTTATTTTAACCAAATTATATCATGGATGCACCTTCATGCCTCTGACAGGGTCACATCAGTGACACATAAATAAGATAAATTACATTTCTAGGCCAGGGTATTCTACCTCAATAATTTCATCCAACAAACCATGAAAATCATTGCTTGCACCTCCATCATTGGATGATTGAACACAAACCTACTATTCATTGTAGTTTTTCCCATTCCATATTCTTGAGTATGAAGATTATATCCATTTATAAAATATGCTGACCAAATGTGTACCAACACTTTTCGACCCCATGACAGATGGAATGATAATTCTTGCTCAAGATGAGCTTGATTATCATGAACCTAAAGTCAAATAAATATGTTTAAAAGTCAGCATATGTATAAACCAAATTTAGATTGTCTACTTACATATGATTTGAACTATGGCATAAATTATTCTTCACATAAATGATCAAATTATTGTGTCAATATTTCAGAATATAAGTTTTAGAAAATACTACATAACACAAATAATTAAAGACATAGGAAATACAAAAAACATGAAATATGTAACGCCCGAAAATTCTCAAACTTGCATTAGAATTATTCTGTGATTTTTCTGGAATTTTTAGATATTTTTCCGGAATTTTCCGAGTAGCGGAAGTAGCAAAACTAATAGAAAAGTAAAATGGTTTAAGCGGGAATCAAACCCGGGACCTCTCGGGTCCGCTAAACCTTTAGTTAGCCTTAGTGACCAGTGAACCCAGTAGGGCCGTGCTGAAAGAGAAGGGAAACATTTATATTTATATTTAAGTTGGGCATAGTTATCCGCTTAATATAAATAGGAAAAAAACTTAAGTGTGAGTTTGGTTTAATTTGGTTCGGCAGCCCTCTCCTCACAAAAACCTCACGCCAACTCTTTTCTCCAAACCCTCACCGACGCCAACCCCTCCTTCCTCTCCTTCTCTCGGCGCCAACACCCAAACAACCTAGGGTTCTCTCCCTAGGGTCCCAAGGTCACTTTCCGGCGACGATTTCAGCACGAGGGCGTTCCCCTCCGCGAGTAGAGCACGTGGACGCGAGCGGATCGTCGAGAAGTCATCTCCACCGGAATTCCTAGCGCTTAGATTTGTAAGAAATCTAGCACACAAGGTAAGAAACCCCTCACCTGCAGTATAATAGCTTCCGTTTGAGTTTTTATGCTTTAGTTAGGATGTATGCAGATTTTTATTGATATCTAGGGTGTGTTTAACTCTCTTCGCAAATTAGGGATTTAGTTGAGCACCTCTAGATGGGCCGGGCACGTTTTTCCTCTTCAGATAGGAGGTTAGACGTTGTCGGGTGCCTAGAGGTGGTCTCCCTAATAGGGAGAAGAGTTAGAGTATCCTAGGTGTTCGATAAAAAAATGTTTAGCGCAACATTAGACAGTTTTAACAGCATAGTTAAATGTATAGAAACATTTAAAACAGCATATCAGTTTTATTCCAGCTTTATGGGACTAGATGTCCAATGGGTGGGCTCCCACAGTCGCCTCTAGGTTCAGACAACCTAGTTTTGGGTTCAGATAACCCGGATTCAGCTAATTAGCATTTCAGTATTTTACTTTCAGCAGCGGCACTGTACTGGATTAGATATCCATTGGGCTGGACTCCCATAGTTGTCCCTAGGTTTAGCTAACCTAGTAAACCCTACTAGATTCGGAACTTGCAATCCCGGGTTTAGATAGGGATGCGCGCACAGTAAGTACAGTTGCCAGGGCCCCTCAGCAGCATGTTTAGTATTTTCACTTATTATATGTATAGCTTTTCAAATTCACAATCAGTTATGTGAGATCAGCTTAGTTTCAGTACCAGCTTCAGTTTAGCTCTTCCTTGTTGATACATTATGATAGCTTATGTTCAGTTCTTGATTGCTATGCTTGTATGATCACATGCCATGCCATGTTTAGCCTAGTCAGTATATTTCAAATAGCATGTTTTAAAAAACCATATCTGCATCGTATGCATGTTTTTGTGAGGTAGATGGTTTCTTACTAAGCTTTTTAGCTTACAGATGCTACTTTTCTTATACTGCAGATACAGGTAAAAGAAAAGTGGACTAGGGGAGGCTGGAGGGCAATGCAGATCAAGATGTGTGTGGAAGGAACCTGGAATAAAGATCTTAGGGATCTAGCAAGTTTATCTTATGTTTTGGAATATTTAGCAAGTTTACTGCCTTACAACTTTAGAGAGTTAACTATCATAACATTGTTAGTTGTTTTTCTGCCCTTAGCGTGGTTACTTGTCATGAAGTAATGAATCATATTTCACATCATGTTTAGTATGTTAGCCATTACTTAGTAGAATGTTCCTTTAGCTTTTATAGTATTGTATAATGATTTTGGCACGCATCAGTGCTGATATCAGAGTTTCTGATACGAAATCAGAAACCCCTGATCGGTCAGCAGATCGATCAGGGGGTCTCGGATCGGTTGATAGACCGATCAGGGAGCTGGTTTCGGCAGTCCTAACTCTCTGTTCGCAGCTGGATCGTTTAGCAGATCGATCCAGCCGCGAACAAAAAGAATCCCGATAGTGGGATCGGGAACATCACACCACTGATCGGTCAGCTGACCGATCAGTGAGCCACTGGATCGGTCAGTCCGACTGATCAGTGAGGTCCTAGATCGGTCGGCAGACCGATCCAGGTGCGTACAGAAACTCTAGTGAATCATGGATCGGTCAGTCGACCGATCCAAAGGTTCTTCCCCGTGCCAGCGTCAGTGGACCGGTCCGTGGACCGATCAGAAGTCCGGTATCAGTGGTAAATACCTTCTCTAGCATGTGTACAAATATTAGGTACATGTAAAACATTCAGTTTCAGTTTTCCCAGCACTTAGATTAGCAAAATTTTAATTAGCCCAGCTTTCCGCACAGTATATTTTAGCATTATTGTGACGATCGGCCTTACAGCCAGTGCCCAGACGGCAAGTCGTTACAAAATATATACTAACTTGTAATATGATAATACTTCTGGACAATTCAGTAAAATATATGTCTAGGCTACATGCCATTCTTGACTAGTTATGTATCACTCTTACATGGTCCCCTTGGTCGATTAAGATAGATAAATATTGAGAATGAGTTCAAATTGGGCTACTAGGGCTCTCATCATTTCTTCTTGCTTTCTGCCTTTTACTCTGAATGCAAGGCTCAAAAATAATATATAAAAGTTGCTATTTCCTCCACAAAATATGCATTAACAATAGAGGCTTCAACCCTTGCCTTATTATTTTTTTTTACTTTTTTCTTTAAATGATATAGGAATCTAATTGTAATAAAACAAATTGTATTAGATATTAATATATAATATAATTTTTAAATTTTTATGCATGAATAATGAAGTATAGAAGATGAAAATTTTATCTTTCAAATGGATACATCTATCGAAAATGGATTGAACCTCTAACTTTGGCCTCATATGGAAAGTGAACCAAAAGATATTCCATGAAATAAAAAAATGATGGTGGAAAAATCCTTTCTAAATTACACGTAATGATTATAATGTCTCTCTAATGTCTCCACATGTGAATGTCTCAAAACTATTGAGTAAATATCATGAAGGAAAATATTTAACTCTGTAAGGACACCCCATATAAAATTTGATAAAAGTTCCTTAAAATCAATTGGAATGACCCCTTCCATGAATATATGGTAATCATGATTTTTTTAAACCAATCAATTTTCATTCTTTCAAATTGACACATCTACCAAGATTATAGATATAATCATATGGAAAACTTAATGATTTCATCCATTCACAAATAACATGTCTTTGATTTTTATTCAATATATAAACTGCCTTTGACTTTGGTCCCCTACTACTTTCATCGACATCAAGAATGAGTCTTTTACAAAAGAGTCGCATATCTTTTCTTAAATTCATATTATCTTTTATTTTTCCGATGATATCCATTATTATATTTATCATATTATCAAAGACATTCTTCTCAATATGCATTACATTAAGATTATGATGAATCAAATGACTCTTTCAATACAGTAAATCCCAAAATATACTCTGTTTAGTCCATTTATGTATACTTCTATATTCATTTATTGTATCATGTGGCTCTTCAATAACAAATGAAAAGTTAACCACTCTGTATTGGTGCTGAAAGCACCAAATAATCATACCTAATTTTGATATTAGCAATGAGTTTAAAGTTAAGCGTGTTATAATCTAATAAGGCTGACTAAGTGTGTAAGTAGTTGACTGAATACTAGGCAAGGTAAAAGTACTTATGGACACTAGACAAAGGGAAAGTTTTAGTTGTGGCTAGGCAAGGAACTCCTAGTCTGTGGAACTTGACAAAGAAGTCCTAGTCGAGGGGTCTGGGCAGAAGACGTGGTAGATTGAGGATGTCGAGCAGAAGTCCTAGGGATCGAGAACACTAGGCGGAAAGCTCTGGGGGTTGAGGAAACCAGATAGAAGTCTAGAAGGGTTGAGGACTGGATGTTTTGAAGGAAGTCATGAAGATTAAAATCGCATGCTGAGCAAAAGTCCAAATATGTCTGGAGGAGGACCGGATGTTTAGCAAACAAGTAATCTCTTCTAAGAGAAGTGGAAGAGGATGGGTTCCCTAAGAAGGAATAGTAGAGGTTGGTTTGACCTAGGATTTCACTAGAAACCCAAAAGTTAAGACTAGATAGTCCAAAGATTGTTAAACTATTTCATGTTTAATATTATATACTTATTGTGCTAACTCTGCGATACAAGTATAAGTTTTCTAGACCAAGGTGATCTAGGTTCCTAGAAGGGATCTAGGCACCTGGGACAGGATAAAGCCTCGAGCGATGAAGTTTCATCCCATCAATGCCACGTCAGCACTTGAGGCGTCTGGAAGGGATTCAGACACCTGGATGTGGATAACCTACGATGTAAGTAGATCGGATGGGCTTCGATTGAGGTGAATGGAAGGGATCCAACCACATGGAAAGGCATATAAAAGAGGGGTCAACCAAAACCTAATATACGCTATTCTCTACAATATTCATACTCATGTGCTTCTCTAAAGCCTTCATTACGACACCAAAACACTGCTCCAACAACCAATGCTCAAGCTACTATCTTAATATGTTGTCGATATAAATTTCAATTGTTTCATTTCTTTTGTACTCAATTTTTGTAATTCTGTAAACTCTTAGTAGATTTCCCAATGAAGGCACTTAGTGAGTGCAGATCTTAGACTAACAGTGTCGGGCTGTGAACCAAGTAAAAATAAAGTTGTTAGCATTGTGTTTTTTATTTACGTTTCACACTCTCAAGTTTCTTCAAAAAAGTGAAAAGTGAGGCACACTATTCACCCCCTCTAGAGCTCATCTTCCATCCTACACTCTGTACAAATCTGTTCACATGTTAATCTCAATAATGAAAGTGTTCTTGCAATTCTATTCTTAGTTAATTAATTTTTATTTCTTCTAAAATTATGATTTTGCAGTAAAAATTATCTATGACAATCCAAATAACTCGGCTTCTTCCTATATTTCAATCTGATTGACATCCTAAGATCCCAGCGATACTCCATTCTGATAGCATGTCATAAGTCGAAAAGTCATTTATGGTCTAAAAAAGAGCAGCCTTCATTACAAATATCTGATTAGTATGAATATCATATTTAGGAAAACCTTCATTCTATAGTTGTTTTAGCTTTGCAATCTGTGGTTGCATATAAACATCTATTAACTTCTTTAGATTTTATGGGACATGCATAACCAATGTTAAAAATATATATGGTGTTTTTATGTACATTCCAGGTTGAAGATTATGCAGCGTTAAGATAGTTGGCCAACTAGAATAATTTCTTCCTGATTTTTCAAATGGAGTAAATCCATCATCACATAGACCTAACCTAATATTTTTAGTCTCCTTCGTAAATTTAGGATATCACTACAAGAAATTTAGAATTCAACCACACTCAATAGACAACAATTTTTTGAAAAACCGTTATTTTTTTCTATTTAATAATGGATTTATTAAAAACTGTTGTTAGCCATTTGTTTTTAAAAAAGACAACGATTTTTTAAAAATCGTTATCTTATGTATGTTAAAGATAACTATTTTTTAAAATTATTATCTATAAACTTATTTTTTGAATATACCACAACAGTTTTAAGCAACAATTGTCTATTAACATGGTTTACATGATAATACATAATGATTTTATTAAACTATTATCTATGTCCTATGTTTTTTGCTCTATTAAACTGTTATTTGCATTAATAAACAGATCTAAAAGTCTCTAGCTGTCCATTCAAAAGATGGGAGAGGTATAGGAGCATGGCCAATCACGTTTTCTTCTTCTTTTCATCGCCCGATGCCACCACCCTTCCACCCCTTCTTCCTTCATCGGCCGACGACTACCATCTCCACCGTCACAACCACTAGCCGGTCTCCTCATCCCAATGGCACTCTCAACCGATTGGAAGAGGTTCTCTCCACCGAATACATCATGGGTGGCCCTCTTCTCCGATCGGATCTAAGACGATAGGAGGGACCCAATGGCCCTGCGCCCCTGCCAGATCTCATTTCATCTTCACGTTTGTCGCCAGTCATTTCTGTTGGAGGACATAGATTCGAGTCTTCTTCACATAGCCACCACCAAAGTTTTCTCCCAGATTCGGGAGACATCTCCTCCATTCCACAACCCTCTCCCAATTGGGAGATGAGTCACCACCATCATCTCATCTCCATCCTTCCTTCCTAGCTCCAGCACAGGCCCTTACAAGTTCCAGATAGCAGATTCATCTCACGCATCCATCCGGATCGTAACATCTCTTATTCGACAAGTTTTGATTTGGTTGTTCATTGTGTTGCTTTGTTTCATTAGGTTGTTGGTTGATCTCCATATTTGATTGATTGTAGTAGATCCAATGTTTCTTGCCTAAGATGTCATGTATTAAGTTTGAATCGTTTGACGCTTGCCAAGTGTTCGATAAATTTCGCCAAACACTACTTGAAGTTGATTTGATCTGGATACTTTGATGAGTTGATCACTTGAATGAATTCATGTTTGAATGTGTGTACTTGATTTGGTTCCCATGATTAGGATTTCATGTAGTGAGTTTTAATTGGATGATGTTTTCAAGATGTTCGATGGAATGTTTTCCTTAAGTAATTAGACTTTAGTTTGGTAATTCCTTTAGTTAGTTGTTTGCATTGCTTGTTAGTGTTAAATCCATTATGCTTGTGCCCTTTCTTTGAATGCAATTAGGATAAATTATGTTTGGTTACATTACATGCTATAGGTTTGTTGCTTCGATTTAAATCTATGTCGCTGCTTTTATTGCACTATATTGATTATTTTTTGACTCAATAGATAGTGGCATTAGTAATTCGAAGTGGGAATGGTATGCTTCTGAAAGGAGGAAAACAAGCTAGGTGTTCAAACATAATTCTTCATAAGGTTTTAATTAATTTCATATATTCATATAAATATTGTTGCCTGTCTCTCTACCCTGCCTTTAAAAATATAATAAAGATTTATATTGTTTTAGGTAATTATTGTAGCCATTCCTGATACGGTTGGTGAAAAACTTATCGTGTTTATGAATTCAAAATAGTATATTCTAGATTTTCTTAAGGAGAGGATAAAAATTTGACGATGAATATACTTTAAAAGCTATCAACACTTAGATTGGTATTCTATGCACCAGTTTGATAATGTAATAGATATTGTGATTCCAAGAGGAAACAATAGACTTGTTTCTCAGATAAAAAGCTCCACGAAAATTCCTATTCTTGGTACAAGTCTGTGCGTGTATTTTTGTTACTCTTTTTACCTTGTAACTAAGAAATAGAGATTCATGTCATATGATTTATTATATTGTATATATATGGAATTTACCATGTTTATGTTGATAAATTTGTGAAGATGGAAATGGCGAGGCACATCATAGTGGTCTCAAAGCTGGATTATCTAGCTACCTATAATGCAATGGTAATTCATGTTTATTTTATTTTTTTTACCAATACTACAAGTACATTATCACTAATTACACGTTTCTTTTCTTTAGGAAACACTTCTCATTCACCATGATTTATCAAACAACCACAGTTTTGAGGAGCTTGTTCTAGAACTTAAACATGAAGGTACTTTATTTTTTCACCGAACTACCCTATTAAATCAAAACCATTTTATCTAATTGTAGGATTATTATATTTATATTTTAGGTAGTACTGGTGAAATGAGTTGATTGATGTTGTTATGAATTATTATATGTATATTTTTTCACTTACATTGTATGTTTTACATTAAGGAAGTTTTGAGAGATATATTGATTGTATTTGCAAATTTGAACATTAGAATAATATATGTGTAAGGGATTAATGAACTTAGCAAGGAATGAATAAAACATGGTAATATAGGTTTCTTGCTTTATATTTTTTTCAACTTTTCTACAAAAATAAACACACTTAAGTACCTTGAAAATATTTGTGTAGCTTGCTCGGTATTTATATAATTCCCCGGTTCTGAGATTCTGGTTAAGTATGGCTTAAAAAGGTTAGATGGTACTATCCATATCATCAAGGTGCATCTTCCTTTTCGGAAGCCTAAATTTAAGAACTCCAAAGTTAAGCGTGCTTGACTTGGAGAAATCTGAGAATGAGTGACCTCCTGAGAAATTTACCAGGGTGCATATGAGTGAGGACAAAGCACGTTGAAAGGACCTTCGGTGGTCTGTGGAGCTAGTTGTCAACCCGATGAGCAATTCTGGTGGCGTTCCTGGTTCGGTCCGGGTGGGGCCTGCCCGAGTCGGAGCGTTACAGATGGTATCAGAGTGACCTTACGACCGTGAGTGCGCCTGTGGCAGGAGCATCTAGGGCACCACCTAGCGAGGGAGATTCTGGGATTTGTCTGTGGTGTGATTTGTGGTTACACAAAAGATGATACTATCCATATCACTAAGGTGCACCTTCCTTTTCGGAAATCGAAACTTAAGAACTCCAAAGTTAAGCGTGCTTGGCTTGGAGAAATCTGAGGATGGGTGACTTCTTGGGAAGTTTTCCAGGGTACATGTGAGTGAGGACAAAGCATACTGAAAGGACCTTCGGTGGTCTGTGGAGCTAGTCGTCAACCCTATGGGCAATTCTGGTGGCGTTCCCGGTTCGGTCCGGGTGGGGCCCGCCCGTGCCGGGGCGTTACAATTTATATTTCCATCAACCCATTTGATATGTCTAGGTGCATTTTCTAGGCTAGTGTTGCTACATACATTTTATATGAAGTTTATGTTTCTTTTATTAAGGGACTTTATGTTGTTGCTACTTAGATTTTCTAAAGTAGTAGTCCTTTATTGATGGTTGTAGTTATTAAATTTAGAATCTTATTTATGGTTTTGCACTTTTCATGCAATGTGTTGAAACTAAAGAGGGGCTGAAATAAATTTGTGAAAACTTAAGAGGTTACACTAGCAATACTTTATATCAATCTGTTAGGTATACAATTATGATTTCTAATTTGTAATATATATTTTTATTTGAGCAGGAGTCCTCAAGGGTACTGGGAATAACATCAGAAAGCCAAAAAAATATACTTCAGCAGGTTAAGGAGCAATGAGAGCTACAATGGTGCCTTTTCATTGATATTTAAGCAGAAAAATCTCATGCTGTTGTGTTGCTCTACCTTTGTTTTATTAGTGTCGTTACTTGTTATTATGTTGATTGCTTATAATTTTTTTTAGAATACTATAAATATTATTTTCAAACGTTGACAAATTATATATTAATTTTTTTTTGAATTTGTATTTTAAATGATTTATAATACTAGAAAATTTTATATTATTTTTTTTGTTTTTATATGAAAAAAGATAATGATTTTTCACGGTTGTCTTTGCCTTCAAAGATAATGATTTTTAACTGTTGATCTGGTGGTAAGGTAGGGTCAGTCCGACAGGAGTTCAAAGTAGTCAACGTCCTAGGCAGGTGTCCGATCGGGCGAACTATCTTCCCGATTAGCAGGAAGGGTAGCCGGTCCGACACTTTGACAGCTCGGTCAGACATCGAGCTTCCGACGCTCACAAAGCTCAAAGCAGGGAGGAACGAAGGACGAACGGTCTCTCCGCTTGGCTAAGCAGTGGACGCCGCCTCGACCCGGCAGACAAGGCTCCCCCGCTTGGTAGGGCGGAGCCAAGTAGCAAGTCATCGGACGAGCGGACGCTCGACCCGACCATTATATCACCCAGACCTGAAACTGGTCGAGCGGCTCTCCTGCTCGGCCTAGTGATAATGAGTATTTTTGTATATTATTTTGGCTCTTATACTTAGCATTTTATACCTTCTCACATGCTTAATTTTGTGCTTATATTATATTTTGTGAGTAGGATTTATTTTGGACTTAAATGTAAATTTTCTATAATTATGGAATTTAATCACATGTTTTTATTTTGGTTTTATAGGAAATTCAAAGAGCCATAGATTAAGGTCGAGCCGGATCGAATTTGGCTTGATTTGGAGGTCAAATGAGGAAGATCAAGCTGAATTAATGTGGACCGCTGATCAAGATCCAATGAGATCCAGCCCCTTCAGTCAGATCAAGTGATCCGGCCCTTCATCATGATTTTAAGCGATCTGGACCGTTGATCGAGATCAAGGCATCCAAAGGTTCCTCTCAGAAGTGGAGCTCCAATTCAGATTTGATCCAAAAACCCAATCTTCAAACCCATTCTTCAAGCCCGATTATAAAAACCCAATTTCATCCTCTTAATGGATCCGGATCCGGATCTCACTCAAACATTCAACTCAAAATCCAAGATCCAAACCCGTTAAGAAACTCCTCTTTCTCACCTGCACGACACAGTGCCGACCTTTTCTCCCGCGTTTTCTTCTCTCCAAGCGGGCTAGGGCAGGCGATTTCTTCCACCACCGGCCGTTCCTTTCTTCCTGTTCTCTTCGGCCGGCAGCTCGACTTCTTCCCTTACCTTTACTGCCGCCGGCTGGTCCTCCACACCCAACCTCCTCTTCTCCAATCTGCTCCAAGTGGCGACGACAGCAACTCAACGGTTCCTTTCGGTGGATAGCGGCGTGAATCTAGGGTTTCTTGACGGCGAGGCGTTCTTCTCCGGCAAGCACTCTTCTTCATACCTTCCTCAGAGGAGGGACTTCTGTGGACGGTGTTCCGGAAGCAGGAGACTTCACAGAGGAAGCCAGCTGCTCTTTTCTTCTTCTCCAACGTGTACTCTCCTTCTCACATCATTGAGCAGTGCTGTGGACTTCCTGCGGACGACGTTCCGAAGTTGGCCAGAACTCTAGCATCTTAGTGTGTCCAATTCCAGGAGAAGAAAGCTTGATTTCAGTTGTGTATCAATTTCCAGCCGATCAAGGGGCAATCGATGGGTTTGTTGTGTTGGTGCGGGTAGCACTAACGGTCTAACCTAGGTTTTGATGAATGACAAATAGGTTAAGTTAGTTTTGTTATTATCTGACACTTTGATCGAGTGTGCAGGAGAAGTCCAGACAGGTCGACTGGCTGACCGGATGTCTGGCACAAAGTCCAGCTAGGTCGACGGGCTGACCGGATAGCTGGCGAGAAGTCCAAGCGGGTCGACGGGCTGACCAGACGCTTGGCGAGAAGTCCAGACGGGTCGACGGGCTGACCGGAGTCTGGCAGGTAAGTGAGGTAAGTCACTGGAGGGGAGTGACTGCGAGGACGCGTTCCCGGGAAGGGAACATTAGGCGTCGATCCGGCTTAGATCCATTTCGGATGTCTAAGTCGAGATCGTGACTAGATTCCGGTCTCGGAAAGACAGAATCTAAGTCATACTATTTGTGCTAATTCTTACTATGATAAAATGTGCTAACAATCTGTGTTGCAGGATATATATTGCCTCGGACTAACTTTGTTTTGCAGAAAAAAGGAGTTTTCTGGAACAAGTTGGTCCGGGCGCCCGGAGGTCCGGGCGCCCGGAGGTCCGGGCGCCCGGAAGTCAAATTATATCCAAACCAAGCCGTCACCACGTGGAACATCTCGGTTTGAGCAGCGACGTCACATTCCAGGCGCCCGGAAGGAATCCAGGCGCCCGGAACAGCATATAAAAGAAGCCCCAGGCAGGAGCTTCAGACAATCAATTCATCTGAGAACTCTTCTACTGCTGGTCTTGCTGCTCGACGTTCAGTGCGACGCCAACAACGCTCCGACAAAGTGCTCCTTCGGGTTTTATTTAATTTCCTTGTCGGTATTGTTTTATTTTCACTAGCATTTCCTGTATTCATTCTGTAATCATATTTCGACTTGTTAGTGATTGCCCAACGAAAGTGGTCAAGGACCACGGGCCATCGAGTAGGAGTCGTCACAGGCTCCGAACGAAGTAAAAAACATTTGTGTCTATTTTACTTTTCCGCTGCGTATATACTCTAAGTTTTCGAATCGATATTCACCCCCCCCTCTATCGAATCTAACGGTCCTACAAGTGGTATCAAAGCCAGGTTCCGCTCTGATTTGGTACAACCATCAATCAGACTGGGGGTGAAATTTTTTTTTTTTCGGTCTTCAGTTTTACACTCAAACTCCAAACTGGTTTATCATTTTTTTTATTATTTTTTTTTAGAGCTAAATTGGTGCAACACCAATCTAGATTTTTCTACTATTTTTATCTTCCCGCACTACTAATCCAAGACCAAGTCTTGGGATATTTTTTTTCGGTTATTTACCTGTGCACAGAATGTCCCAACAAGAAGGATTCAGCACAGTGCGACCTCCACTTTTCAACGGGGACGACTTTCCGTACTGGAAGAAGCGCATGGAGGTCTACCTCAAAACAGACTTCGACCAGTGGATGAGCATTACGAGACCCTACAAAATTCCAGTGGACAACTCCGGGAATCTAGTGGATCCTGAAGACTGGACAGCAGATCTGAAGAAAAAAGCATCAACAGAAAATAAAGCGATTAACACTCTACAGTGCGGATTGACAAGAGAAGAACTGAACAGAGTCGGTCCACACAAAAATGCTAAAGAGCTATGGGACAAGTTGATCGAACTGCACGAGGGAACGAGCGACGCCAAGGTAACAAAACGAGACTTGCTTTTAAATAAAATTTTTAATATAAAAATGCAGGAAGGTGAAACGGCGAATCAACTCCACGCAAGAGTCAAGGACATCCTTAACAGGCTTCATGCGATAGGCCACCAGATGGAAAATAGAGACTTAATAAGGTACGCATTAAATGCTTTTCCACGTAATAGTTTGTGAGCATCAATTGTAGATGCTTACAAAATTTCAAAAAATCTTTCTGAATTAAAATTAGACGAGCTTTTCTGTGAATTAGAATTACATGAACAAACTAATGCTGGAGCCGAAAAAGGTATAGCTTTATTTGCAGGTTCCTACAAAGAAAAGAAGAGCAAGCCTGAGGATGAAGAAGATCGCGACCAAGACTCCGAAGACGAAGAACACCTGGTGAACTTGGTAAGAAAAATGTTCACCAGGAGAAAGAGGAGCTTCAGCAAAAAGGACCTTCAAAAGATCAGCTCTCCCTTAGAACAAAAGAACGTGACTTGCTACGGCTACAATAAAAAGGGACACTACAAGAACGAATGCCCAAAACTGAAGTTCGACAAACCAAAGCCAACCAAAAAGAAGGCACTCAAAGCAACGTGGGACGACTCCTCGGACGAATCGGAGGAAGAAGAGCAGAAACATCAGAGCCACCTCGCACTGATGGCCCGCAAAGCCGAAACAGAAAACGAGTCGGAAGATGAAGACGGGTCTGAACCCGAAACAAGCCACGAGTCCGTACTCGTTTCCGAAGGCTCGAATGAGGTATATTTTAATTTTAAAAAAAAGTTTTTTAGAATCATCTCCTGTTTAAATAGTAAATTAACTAAAATAGAAAATGAAAACAAATCTCTTCTTGAGGAAAATCAAAACCTCAAGGAACAAATCAAAAATTCAAATCCAACTCAAGATCTAACACTTGAGGAAGAGAATCTATCATTAAAAAATGATGTTAAAAATTTAAAAGAAATGCTAGAAAAATTTACAACAAGATCAAAAAATTTAGACTTAATCCTAAATAATCAAAAAGCATGTTATAATAAAACCGGACTAGGATATAAGTCGAATTCAAATAAAACCTTCAAATCATTAATAACCCAATACAAATCAACCAATCTAGCTTGGGTTTCGAAAGCGTGTCTGACCACGCAAGTAGGACTTAATCAATATTATATACCTAAAGAAAAAATACATTATATAAAATCGAATAAACCAAACCAAAATCCAAAATACAAACCTAAATCAAATTCAAAATCTAAACAGTTTAAAAATCAACAAAATTATCACCAAGTTAACCATAACTATAAAAAGAATCGACACAAGACTAAAATCAAAATTTATTAAAGGCCAATAATTCAGGGGGAGGCTCCAGAATAGCTGACACCTCCAAAACTAACTTACCCGACAGGGTAACCCAAAATAAACTAACCCGATAGGGTAATTAGAATTAGAGACCAAGTTTAACTTGAATCATGGTACTGGTGAAGTTTTTGGATGATAGTACGTTAGGGAAGCTTGGGCATCGCATGTCTAGAAAGATATGGCTTCGATCTGGTGCATTTGGTCAAGTGGAACTGACCGAAGCTACCCTTAAATGGATCCTAATCAGTCAGACCAAGATTGAGTACTAAGCTCCGTGGATAGGACTATTCGGAAAATCTTGAAAGGTTGGTTACTTCTAATGACGTCCATGTGACTCACCAAGCTTAGAAATTTATCTGAAGAATGCCTATTTGTGGAGACCAAAGCTAAATCTGAATCTAACACAAGTTAAACCAAAACTTCATAAGTAAAAAATCTAATTTCATCTCACAAAATCATAGGATTCCCTGATTGATAATATAGATCGGGTGAGATGAATAAGACTTCAACTTTAATTTTAATTTTAAACTTAAAAATTAATTTCAAAATTTTATTTTTAAACTTAAAAATTAATTTCAAAATTTTAATTTTAAACTTAAAAAAAAAAATTAATTTCAAAATTTTAATTTTAAACTTAAATTAATTTTAATTTTAAACTTAAAAAATTAATTTCAAAATTTTAATTTTAAACTTAGAAAAATATAATTTCAAAATTTTAATTTCGTACTTAAAAATATAATTTCAAAATTTTAATTTTAAAACTTAAAAAATTAATTTCAAAATTTTAATTTTAAACTTAAAAAAAAAAATCAATTTCAAAATTTTAATTTTAAACTTAAAAATTATTTTTAAAATTTTAATTTTAAACTTAAAAAATATTTTCAAAATTTTAAATTTTAAACTTAAAAAATATTTTCAAAATTTAAAAAAAATTTAATTTTTAAACTTAAAAAATTAATTTCAAAATTTTAATTTTAAACTTAGAAAAATTAATTTCAAAATTTTAATTTTGAACTTCAAAATTAATTTCAAATTTTTAATTTCATACTTAAAAAATTAATTTCAAAATTTTAATTTTAAACTTAAAAATTAATTTTAAAATTTTAATTTTAAACTTAAAAATTATTTTCAAAATTTTAAATTTTAAACTTAAAAAATATTTTCAAAATTTTAAATTAAAAAAAAAATTTAATTTTAAATTTAGAAAAATTAATTTCAAAATTTTAATTTTGAACTTCAAAATTAATTTCAAAATTTTAATTTTAAACTTAAAAATTAATTTCAAAATTTTAATTTTGAACTTCAAAATTAATTTCAAAATTTTAATTTTAAACTTAAAAATTAATTTCAAAATTTTAATTTTGAACTTCAAAATTAATTTCAAAATTTTAATTTTAAACTTAAAAATTAATTTCAAAATTTTAATTTTAAAACTTAAAAATTAATTTCAAAATTTTAATTTTAAAATTTAAAAAATTAATTTCAAAATTTTAATTTTAAACTTCAAAATTAATTTCAAAATTTTAATTTCATACTTAAAAAAAAATTAATTTCAAAATTTTAATTTTTAAACTTGAAAATTAATTTCAAAATCTTAATTTTAAACTTAAATTAATTTTACACTTAAATAATGCATGCTCAAAAGACTAACTTTAAATCCTACTTACTGTAGGAAACCAAGTGGATTTTGGACAGTGGTTGCTCCAAACATATGACTGGAGATCACACCAAGTTCACTCAACTCACTTACAAAAACCTAGGAACAGTTGCCTTTGGAAACAACGGCAAACTCAAGGTAATTGGTATAGGTAATATTGAATTAAAATTAGACTTTATAATTACAAATGTTTTACTTGTTGAAAATTTTAAATATAATCTTCTAAGTATAAGTCAATTGTGTGATACTAGGTATAAGGTCAAATTTCTATCTACAGAGTGTTTAATCAAACATCTAGATAATCCTACCATAAGCCTAAAAGGTTTTAGAAAAGACAACATCTATGCCATCAACCTAACCATTTCTTCCATTAAGTGTTATTTAACACAAAAAGAAGAAACTTGGTTATGACATAGGAGGATGTCTCACACCAACTTTAGAAATATAAGGAAACTAAATGGACTTGTAAAAGGCTTACCAAAGCTACCTAACTTAGATTCAACCATATGTAATGCTTGTCAACAAGGCAAACAAACTAAATCAACCCACAAACAAACAAATCAACCACAAACTAACTCAATCTTAGAACTTCTACATTTAGATCTTTTTGACTCCCATGGAGTCAAATCTATAAATAGAAACTTATATTGTTTAGTAATTATAGACGATTATTCTAGGTTTACTTGGGTAAAATTCTTAAAACATAAAGATGAAACGTTTGAAATTTTTACAAATTTTTGCAAACAGATTGAAAACGAAAAAGATATTAAAATTAAAAGAATTAGGAGTGACAACGGGGGAGAATTTAAAAATCACAACTTTAACAGTTTTTGTCTAGAAAACGGTTACCATCATGAGTTCTCATGCCCTAAAACCCCCCAACAAAATGGAATTGTAGAAAGAAAAAATAGAACCTTACTTGAAGCTTTTAGAACAATGTTAAATGAGTATAACCGACCTAAATACTTTTGGGCAGAAGTTGTTAGTACAGCCTGCTATGTACAGAACAGAACAACAATAAATAAAACTCATAACAAAACATTCTTCGAAATGTTTTATAATAAACAACCAAATATAAAATACTTTAAAGTATTTGGGTGCCTAGTCTTTATCTTAAATACAAGAGAACACTTAGGAAAATTCACCTCTAAAATTGAAAATGGAATTTTTGTAGGATATTCCCTAAATAGTAGAGGCTACAGAATTTACAATAAGGTTACCTTAAAAATTGAAGAAACTACTAATGTAAAATTTGAAGAAACTAAACAAGACATAGAACCTACACAAACACCTGAGTTTGTTCCAGAAATCAACCAAACTCTAAGTCATGAAGAAGAGGAACAACATCAAGAGAGTCAACCCCCTAGAACAATAAGGGTTAACCCAAATCATCCAACTGATCAAATAATCGGTGACCCAGACTTAAGAGTTCAAACCAGATCATCTTTTAGAAACTTAAGTCAAATTTCATTAATTTCAAAAATTGAACCCAAAACTGTGGATGGAATCCCTACTAGACCCAGATTGGATTATAGCTATGCAAGAACAACTAGCCCAATTTGAGCGTAATGAGGTTTGAGACCTAGTCCCACCTCCTAAGAATAAGAAAATAATAGAAACAAAATGGGTATTCAGAAACAAACTAAGTGAAACTGGGGAAATTACTAGAAATAAGGCTAGGCTGGTTGCCAAAGGATTTAGTCAAGTTGAAGGACTTGACTATGATGAAACATATGCCCCAGTAGCCAGATTAGAATCCATTAGAATGTTACTAAGTTATGCAGCCCATAAGGGATTCAGACTATACCAAATGGATGTTAAGTCTGCCTTTCTTAATGGACTAATTAAAGAAGAAGTTTATGTAGGTCAGCCTCCTGGGTTTGAAAGTCTAGAACACCCTGATTATGTTTTTAAATTAAAAAAAGCACTATATGGACTTAAACAAGCACCCAGGGCATGATATGAGAGGCTAACATCTTACTTAACATCTAAAGGATTCAAACAAGGTCAAATTGACCCAACCTTGTTTGTTAAATCATTAAATACAGACATATTTATTGCACAAATATATGTAGATGATATAATATTTGGCTCAACAAATTCAGAATTTTTAGAAGAATTTATTAATCTAATGGAAAAAGAATTTGAAATGAGCTTAGTGGGAAAATTAACCTATTTCTTAGGATTACAAATCAAACAAACAAATGAAGGAAATTATATTTATCAACATAAATACACCAAAGAATTACTTAAAAAATTCGGAATGGAAAATACAAAAGAAATAAAGACACCTATGGCAGTAAACACAATCTTAGACAGTGATCCAAATGGAAAACCAATTGATTTAAAACATTATAGAAGTGCAATAGGTAGCCTACTGTACTTAACTGCAAGTCGACCTGATATTTTATTTGCAGTTAGTATGTGTGCTAGATACCAAACTTGTGCTAAGGAATCCCATTTGACACAAGTTAAAAGAATTTTTAGATATCTTAAAGGAACAACAAATGTAGGAATCTGGTATCCTAGGACAAATAATTTTGAACTAATAGGGTATTCTGACTCAGATTATGTTGGATGCAAATTAGACCGCAAAAGCACAAGTGGTGGATGTCAATTATTAGGTTCATCACTTGTTAGCTGGTTTAGTAGAAAGCAACATTGTGTTGCTCTATCTATAACTGAGTCAGAATACATAGCTATAGGCGAATGTGTTGCACAATTATTATGGATGATGCATACTCTAAAAGATTTCAACTTAAATATCACAAATGTAAAAGTATTAATTGACAATATAAGTTCAATTAACTTAACCAAGAATCCTGTGCATCATTCAAGAACCAAACATATTGAAATTAGGCACCACTTCATCAGGGATCATGTTACTAAAGGTGATATTGAACTCAAGTACATTGAGTCCAAATCAAATTTAGCTGACATTTTTACAAAACCACTCCCTGAAAGTGAATTTAGCAACTTACGGCGAAAATTAGGGATGTGCCTAATAGACTAGGATGTTTTTATTAAAGACTACTTTAAAATGTTTTTTCAACTCATAAGTTAAAACTGTTTGTTTTCAAAACTTTCCATTTTTAGATTTTCAAAAACAGTTTTTGCCTTAGACTAGTTTTGAATCCTTAGAAAGCATGTACCCATAGGACTAGTTTTTGAGCATCTCACCAACACCTTAGGTTTACCTTGCTTGTGCTTGCAAATATAGAAAGGGGTGAGATGCATAGGCCAACTGTCTGGACTTAAGATGCTTATTTCAGTGCATCAGCATAATTCTGGACGTTAAATACAACTCAGATATTAATCAGATTAAAGTTCATCAGTCAAGTCAAACACTGATTGCTTATAATCAACTTAATCTGACTAACCAAGTGAAAGCTACTATCATCTGATAGTTAGTTAGTACCTAATTGGTTAGACAGCTGGTTAAATTTAAGTATCAAGTTCAGGGGGAGAAATTAACTTTGTGTGTTTAAAAAATGCTTCTTAAACTAACTTATGTTTAAACATTAGTTTCAAAAAATTAAATTTAACTAAGTGTTTGAAAAACTTAGAAGTTTAATCTCACCTAATTTTCAAACCATAATTTAAAAAGTTGACTATTAAAAATTAGACTTTCCGAATTTAGTTATAACTTATGTTTATCAACTTTAAATTTTTACATTTCAAAAATTCAACTTTTCTCCCCCAAGTCAACTTGTTTTTTTGATTTTTGTACTTTTATCCTTGACTTTTGAACCAAACTCAGTTATTCTTCAAGATTAGGTGTTATGGTTTTCAGTAACTCTACACTAAGATTGTTTACCCTTGTTTTTTGATGAATGCCAAAGGGGGAGGGTTAGGCGGTTAAGTTAGATAAACCAAATTGAAAATACTAAAACTAACTTTAAAACCGATGTACCTGTTTTTTGCATTCTTTCACTAACTTAACCAGGTTGTCATTCCATCAAAAAGGGGGAGATTGTTGGTGCGGGTAGCACTAACGGTCTAACCTAGGTTTTGATGAATGACAAATAGGTTAAGTTAGTTTTGTTATTATCTGACACTTTGATCGAGTGTGCAGGAGAAGTCCAGACAGGTCGACGGGCTGACCGGATGTCTGGCACAAAGTCCAGGTAGGTCGACGGGTTGACCGGATAGTTGGTGAGAAGTCCAAGCGGGTCGACGGGCTGACCAGACGCTTGGCGAGAAGTCCAGACGGGTCGACGGGCTCACCGGACGTCTGGCAGGTAAGTGAGGTAAGTCACTGGAGGGGAGTGACTGCGAGTACGTGTTCCCGGGAAGGGAACATTAGGCGTCGATCCAGCTTAGATCCATTTCGGATGTCTAAGTCGAGATCGTGACTAGATTCCGGTCTCGGAAAGATAGAATCTAAGTCATACTATTTGTGCTAATTCTTACTATGATAAAATGTGCTAACAATCTGTGTTGCAGGATATATATTGCCTCGGGCTAACTTTGTTTTGCAGGAAAAAGGAGTTTTCTGGAACAAGGTGGTCCGGGCGCCCGAAAGTCAAATTATATCCAAACCAAGCCGTCACCACGTGGAACATCTCGGTTTGAGCAGCGACGTCACATTCCAGGCGCCCGGAAGGAATCCAGGCGCCCGGAACAGCATATAAAAGAAGCCCCAGGCAGGAGCTTCAGACAATCAATTCATCTGAGAACTCTTCTACTGCTGGTCTTGCTGCTCGACGTTCAGTGCGACGCCAACAACGCTCCGACAAAGTGCTCCTTCGGTTTTTATTTAATTTCTATGTCGGTAATGTTTTATTTTCACTAGAATTTCCTGTATTCATTCTGTAATCATATTTTGACTTGTTAGTGATTGCCCAACGAAAGTGGTCAAGGACCACGGGCCTTCGAGTAGGAGTCGTCACAGGCTCCGAACGAAGTAAAAAATATTTGTGTCTATTTTACTTTTCCGCTGCGTTTATACTCTAAGTTTTCGAATCGATATTCACCCCCCCTCTATCGAATCTAACGGTCCTACATGTTGTTCACCGATGACGGCGTTCCAGATCCGAGCCCTTCGTGTGACAGCGAAGGGTAGTTGGCTTGGTGTATGATCGTGGAGAATTGGATTGGTTAACTAGGATTTATTTGTTGTTCTTGTTTAATTTTATAGTTAAGTTCTTATGCTTGTTTAATGTGTAGTTGTTAACTTAATTTTGTGATCTTCTTATGATGCATGTTAATTAGTTTTGGTACTTTGTTTAGTTCATTATGTATGATTGTTGATCTTGTATCATAGCGTGACAATATGGTACAAGTTTAACTTTTATGCATAATTAGGTTTTGTTTAATTTCTACAAAGTTGTTTAGTTAATTGTCTTTGTTTGATTGTTGCTTTCTTTATACATGTTTGAGTTCTTTGTTATGTTTCATATTATTCCCATTGATAGATATTCTTGTATCGTAGCGTGACAATGCGATGTAGGAAAATCTTCAATGGTTAGTTAGGGTAGACATCGCTTTATTACTTGCATTGTCTTCCATTATTTAGATTAGATTTCATTTGATGCTTCGCTATTTCAATCCTTAGTTTAATTGTGTTGATAGTTAACCCATAGCGTAGAGTGAAAATGCCTTGTAGATTAATTATTGACACCTTGTTAAATTTCATTCCAGCATTAGATTAGTTTCTTTCTTGTTCTGCTTTTAATTTGTTAGGCTTAGAATCAAAAACCCAAAACCCCATTTTCATATTAGAAATCCCAAAAATAGAAATAACGTATGATCCAAAGTTTCCCGTCCTATCGTTGCTTTCGTTGGCGGACGACCCGAGTCATTCCTATGCTACATTAGTGTAGGAGGGGTTTGGTACTTCATTGTTTGATACCCAATTCACGATAAATTGGACGATAATCAAATTGGCGTCGTTGCCGGGGAAAGAGGAAGAAGAAGTGAGGCGCCGCCGGGATCGCGAGCCCTAACCCGCTGCAAGGAAGAAAAATCGCCAGGAAGGGGTCGAGCTCTGTGCGTGGGAATCGGGAGAAAAAATCAGCTTCATGGGTTCATGGGTTCGGGTTTTGAAATTGGATTTTGGTTGATGGGATCCGGATCCATTAAGATGATGAAAATGAAATTGGGCTTTTATAATCGGACTTTGGGTAAGGCTTAGAAGTGTAGACTTTAGGAATGAGTTTGAGAATTGGGTTGAGTTTTTGAATTGGAGCTCCACTTCTTAGATGAACCCTTGGATTCCTTGATCTTGATCAACGATCCATATCGCTTTAAATCATGATGAAGGGTTGGATCACTTGATTTGACTGAAGGAGCAGGATCTCACTGGATCTTGATCAACGGTCCACATTATTTCAGCTTGATCTTCCTCATTTAGCCTCCAAATCAAACCAAATTTGATCCGGCTCGATCCTAATCCATGGCTCTTTCGATTTCCTACAAAACCACATTAAAAACATGCAATTAAATTCCATAATTTGTAGGAAATTTATATTTAAATTTAAAATAAATCTTACTCACAAAATATAACATAAACACAATATTAACTATGTGAGAAGGTAAAAATGCTAAATCTAAGAACCAAAATAACCAATAAAAATGCTCATTATCAACTCCCCCATACTTATTCTTGCTCGTCTCGAGAAAGTAAATAAAACAAGAAAGATAACTAAAATGCATTCCCTTAACAAGAAAAGTAGCGGTGTTTGGTAATCTTAGGATTGTTTTCTATTTCCTTTCTTTTCTTGTTTCTATTTTTTGTGGTTGTAAAAATTCGAAAACATGGTTAGGGGCTTAATTATTTCATCTCTTGTATGCATGTGTGTTATCTTGTCTATTTCCTGTGTCTTTTGATGGTATTTGTATGAGTGTTTCAGGAAAGATCAAGAAATCTGTGTGTTATCAGTAGCTTTAGAGATTCAGTGTGATCAGACCTTTAGATTTGTCAAGCAAAATGAAGAAGAACACTGAAAAGACTCTCAGAGAGTTTTAGGCACCAGATTTGTCAGTTGATTAATTCTGCATTCATTATTTTGATTTGAAGGCAGACTTTGAGCAATGGAAAATTGTTCATTTATTACCGAAGTTTCATGTACTTTCTAGTGAAGACCCCAACAGACATCTGCATGATTTGGAGATGACTTGTTCTTCATGTAACCCACTTGGCATATCAGAAGAAGATGTTATACTTAGAGCATTTCCATTTTCAGTAGCAGATTTAGCAAAAGATTGGTTGTATTGTCTCTCACCCAATTCAATTTCCAGTTGGATCGAAATAAAGAAATTATTTTTGGCGAGGTTCTTTCCTGCTTCTAGGATTGCAGCTATTCGGAGGAGTATTTGTGGAATTCAACAATTCACAGGAGAACCGTTTCAAGATTATTGGGATAGATTTAAAAGAATTGTTGCTAGTTGCCCTCAGCACCAGATAAGCGATCAACTACTGATTATGTACTTCTATGAGGGATTGTGTTCCATGGACAGGAGTATGGTTGATGCAGCTAGTGGAGGGGCTCTAGTTAACAAGACATCTACTCAGACCAGAGAACTTATCGAGATTATGGCTGCAAATTATCAACAGTATGAGACTAGATCGATGATTACCGAAGATGTTCATTCCTTTGCCAGTGTATTCTCGACTAGAATCCAGTATTACCAGCCCGATCCTCAGTATTATCAGACTCATCAGCAGGGCAGAGATAATTTAATTGAAGGATTCAGGTATGGGAATACACAACAAGGGACTTCTGAGTGGCCCTAGTCTTATCAGTCATATCTTCAGCATCAGCCTGAGCAACATTTTAGGGAGCAGTCACAACAATTTTGTCAACATCAAGAAACACAATTCCAGCCAAGAACACATTCATCGACACAGTTACAGTTGCTATCAGATCAACTTACTGCATCAATTTTTGAGGAGATGAATTGTAGAGTTTGTATAGGAGATGATGATGGAAGTGTAGGGGAGACCCAAGAATCGCTTCCTATGACTATTTTACCATTTGAGTCAGTTGAGTCTACTGCTATTTTACTTAGTGATGATGGAAGTGTAGGGGTAACTCGAGAATCGCTTCCATTGATTGTACCTGATCCAGAGCCAGTACCTTTACATGATAAGATGATGTCACATTTACTGTTTTAGACCCTCCAGGTACCTATCAGAATGGTAAGGTCAATATTTCTTCTAAATTTTTAGGAAATACCATGGAGGTAGTTCATTTTGATTGTAGTGGGTGTGACATATCTTTTGATTCTTGCTCTGTTACTTTTGATATTATTTCTAGTCTATCTGACACAGCATGCGTGCAGGGAATGCATCCTTTTCTTTTTAGTATGCAGGATTTCTTCAGATATTTCATTTGCAATCAATCATGTAAGGATGCATGTTACCACTTGAAGAAAGCCCTAACTCTCTATGCAATAATGAAGCTTTTGGAGTGGACACTCCATCTGAACCGTCTTCGTCCACCGGAGAAAATTTTTAAGGAGGCAAAGGTGGAAGAAGCATTCTTCATTTCACCTACAACCATTCCATTTCCAGAATGACTTCTGGAACTGAATCGACTCCGACCACGGGAATTTCAGGGGAGTTGGTTTCATCTCACTTTTTCTTTGTCTTTATGCTTGTATATATTTCTTTACATTGTTTGCTTTGTTTGCTTGGTTTACTTTTGTTGGGTAGTTCATTTTTAGCTTGTCTAATAAGCTTTTATAATAAATTCCCTATGTATTCTTTATATCATCTTAGAAATTGTGAAAGCTAGCTAAATTTGATTGTCGAATTTGATGATTTATTGTCATGATTAGATTCTTGGATTACATGTGATTACAATTTGATGATGGATTCTATATTGATAGATTAAGATGATAATTTTTGATATACCTAGTGAGGATATTTTTTGAGCCTATTATTCCTATTGATGTGTGATGCACTTGTGGTTAATGCTACTCTAGAACTTACTTAATTCTTTTGAGACCACATTATCATAGGTTTGCATGATTTTTATGAAGGCTATCTCACTTTCTTTTATTCATTCCTTTTGTTATCACATGTTTCTTGAATAAAGTCCATATCATCCATCATATCATTCTTTTCTCTCTTTCATTTATTTCTCTCTTACTCTCTTGGGATGTGGATATTTTTGAATGTTACATGATGAGTGTTTTGCCCGGGACCGACAAAAATTTAAGTGGTGGGGGGGGGGGGGGGGGAGAAATAGCTTAGTGGAATTTAGGAGAAGCATAGGACCATGCTTGATCACCATAGGTAAACCATGCTATTTATTTTTTTATTTGAGCTATTGATGATGTTGTATAATGTTGCACAACTTGTTGAAAAAAAAATAAAAAAAAAATCAGAAATGGGAAAAAAAAACAAAAACAAAAAAAAAACAGAAAAAGAAAAAAAAAAGAAAAAGAGAGAGAAAAAAAAGCTTTGACATGTTGTGCTATTTTTGTATTCATATGTGGTAGAATTTTTAATTAGTGATAATCTTTACTTTAGCAACATTTAGATATTATTGCATATCATGTGTATATTTTTAGTGTGAAATGCTAGAGTAGGAGTTGTTCACATTTTTATTGTATTGGTGAAAGGTGGTAGAACTTTTTGTTGGTGACAATCTTTATTGTAGCAAAATTTAGATTTTATTGTATATCATGAGTGGATGTTTATTGTAAAAGCTATAGTAGAGATTGTTCACATTTTATTGAGTTGTGAAAAACTAGCTTGGGAGTTGGATGGAATATCTTTTTGGGCATTGTTCTATTGTACTCATCTATGTAACATTTCATTATGTCCATGTCTTCCACCAATAACTTGCTTTTTTCTTCTTTATCTCTTTTCTTATCCTATCATTAACTTTGATTCATGTTTTCTTTAGATTTCAATAATGCCTTCATTATTTTATTGTGCACTCTTATGTATATAGTGGTGGAAATTAGAAGCAAAGCAAGCATATGGTAGTGCATGAATCCATGAGTAGCTTGAGTGAGCTCCACTATTGCATGATTATTAGAGGAGAGCCACCATCATTTACCTTGTGAGGTTATTTTATTATCATTTTCAGTTTATCTATTATGGATTGAAGTTATCATGTTTGTTAATCGATGTATGAATTGAATCCATGAATGCTTTGGTCATTTGAATTTGACAATCCTAGATAATTTCCTTTCACTATTTTCTAAGCTTGATTGAGAATTGATAGGGGAATGCATTTTAGTTGTTTTCTTCTTTTGTTTTATTTTACTTGCTCAAGACGAGCGAGAATAAGTGTGGGGGAGTTGATAATGTGTATTTTTGTATATTATTTTGGCTCTTATACTTAGCATTTAATATCTTCTCACATGCTTAATTTTGTGCTTATATTATATTTTATGAGTATGATTTATTTTGGACTTAAATGTAAATTTCCTACAATTATGAAATTTAATCGCATGTTTTTATTTTGGTTTTGTAGGAAATTCAAAGAGTCATGGATTAGGGTCGAGCCGGATCGAATTTGGCTAGATTTGGAGGTCAAATGAGGAAGATCAAGCTGAATTAATGTGGACCGCTTATCAAGATCCAGTGAGATCCTGCCCCTTCAGTCAGATCAAGTGATCCAACCCTTCATCATGATTTTAAGCGATCTGGACCGTTGATCGAGATCAAGGCATCCAAAGGTTCCTCTCAGAAGTGGAGCTCCAATTCAGATTTGATCCAAAAATCCAATCTTCAAACCCATTCTTCAAGCCCGATTATAAAAGCCCATTTTCATCCTCTTAATGGATCCGGATCCGGATCTCACTCAAACTCTCAACTCAAAATCCAAGATCCAAACCCGTTAAGAAACTCCTCTTTCTCACCTGCACGACACAGTGCCGACCTTTTCTCTCGCGTTTTCTTCTCTCCAAGCGGGCTAGGGCAGGCGATTTCTTCCACCGCCGGTCGTTCCTTTCTTCCTCTTCTCTCCGACCGGTGGCTCGACTTCTTCCCTTACCTTTATTGTCGCCGGCTGGTCCTCCACACCCAACCTCCTTTTCTCCAATCTGCTCCAAGTGGCGACAGCAGCAACTCAGCGATTCCTTTGGGCGGACAGCAGCATGAATCTAGGGCTTCTTGACGGCGAGGCGTTCTTCTCCGGCAAGCACTCTTCTTCATGCCTTCCTCATAGGAGGGACTTCTGTGGATGGTGTTCCGGAAGTAGGAGACTTCACAGAGGAAGTCGGCTGCCCTTTTCTTCTTCTCTAGCGTGTACTCTCCTTCTCACATCATTGAGCAGTGCTGTGGACTTCCCACGGACGGCGTTCCGAAGGTGGGCAGAACTCTAGCATCTCAGTGTGTCCAATTCCAGGAGAAGAAAGCTTGATTTCAGTTGTGTATCAATTTCCAGCCGATCAAGGGGCAATCGATGGGTTTGTTGTTCACCGGTGCCGGCGTTCCAGATCCGGGCCCTTCGTGTGACAACGAAGGGTAGTTGACTTGGTGTATGATCGTGGAGAATTGGATTGGTTAACTAGGATTTATTTGTTGTTCTTGTTTAATTTTATAATTAAGTTCTTATGCTTGTTTAATGTGTAGTTGTTAGCTTAATTTCATGATCTTCTTATGATGCATGTTAATTAGTTTTGGTACTTTGTTTAGTTGATTATGTATGATTGTTGATCTTGTATCATAGCGTGATAATATGGTACAAGTTTAACTTTTATGCATAATTAGGTTTTGTTTAATTTCTACAAAGTTGTTTAGTTAATTGTCTTTGTTTGATTGTTGCTTTCTTTATGCATGTTTGAGTTATTTGTTATGTTTCGTATTATTCCCATTGATAGATATTCTTGTATCATAGTGTGACAATGCGATGTAGGAAAATCTTCAATGGTTAGTTAAGGTAGACATAGCTTTATTACTTGCATTGTCTTCCATTATTTAGATTAGATTTCATTTGATGCTTCGCTATTTCAATCCTTAGTTTAATTGTGTTGATAGTTAACCCATAGCGTAGAGTGACAATGCCTTGTAGATTAATTATTGACACCTTGTTAAATTTCATTCCAGCATTAGATTAGTTTCTTTCTTGTTCTGCTTTTAATTTGTTAGGTTTAGAATCAAAAACCCAAAATCCCATTTTCATATTAGAAATCCCAAAAATAGAAATAACGTATGATCCTAAGTTTACCATCCTATCGTTGCTTTTGTTGGCGGACGACCCGAGTCATTCTTATGTTACATTAGTGTAGGAGGGGTTTGATACTTCATTGTTTGATATCCAATTCACGAAAAATTGGGCGATAATCACCTAGCAACAGACAAAAGGAGTAGTTGGCGATATCTTCCTAGGGACCAGTGTCATCGACAGGCGGCACGGTCAGCGGCATGGTCAGACAGAGAATCGTACGGTGGAAGTTTCCATTGTCATGTCAGGGATATGCTCGGGCTGTTGAGGTATGACGTCAGTCACACTTTTATGATACGTCCTTTCAAGGTATGATTCGAGAAGCGTGCATGCTTTGGGAAGCGTGCACGCGCCTCTCGGGAGCTCTATATAAGGGCCCCCAGGCTTCGACGGAGGTAGGTTCACTACTGTAGCTACAGTTACAGTGCTTCTTTTTCTCTACTTCATTCTTCATTCACTTGCCGTTGCCTGACTTGAGCGTCGGAGGGCCATCGTCCGGGAACCCCTCACTGGCTCGACACTAACGTCTTGTGGTTGCAGACTTAGCTTGGCGGAGATCCACGTCACCTTCAGTCGACACCCGATCAGGGTGAGCGCCACCTTCCTAGCGTTCGTCGACTCACTCTTGGATAGGATCAACTGTTATATTTGAGCACCCCTTTAGCAACATGACTTTTAACAAAAGTTCTAAAGGGACGACGACAACGATAAAAAAATTATTGTTATTAGACTTTTTTTCTTGTAGTGTATATTTTATCAAAATTTTTCCACATCTCTCCATCTAATGGATGACACATTTGCCCCTTTTCTATTTGATGATTTGCATGCCAAGTCATGTGTTTAGTAGTGACCTTTGATGTCTAAAACCTTTGTAACCTAGGAGTTAAAAGAAAATAAAAGAACTAAGCGTATAATTTACGTTGTTGTTGACTTCTTCTAGTGCTCTTGTACCTAACTTGATTACATAATTTACAATCATTTGTATCTTCATCATCTCCCCAATATAACATACAACCACCTTTGCAAATATCAATTCTTTCCACCAGAAGACCTAATTCTTTCATAAGTTTTTTTATACTATAAAAATCATTGAGTATTATGTGATCATGTGACAATACCTCTCTAATAACTTAAACAAAATCATTAAAATAATCCAGCAACATATTATACTCTTAACATTTAATAGTCTTGTGATGAGAGATAATTTAGTGTGATTATCATAACCATGCTATTAGTGTAGAATGTACTAATAATCAAGCTTATATTTTGATGTATATAAATTAGTTTAAAGTCAGAATACATGTATTTGATATCCTTGTTAAGTGTGTAGACTCAAGTGGCTTGATAGATCTAGAGGACCAGACACTAGGTAGAAAATCCAAATGAGTTGGAGGACTAGACTTACAGTAAGTTTAGATGGGTCAGAAGGATCTAACATTTGGAAAGAGGACTCGGTGGGTCAGCGTAGGCCAGACATCAAGGCGAGAAAAGATTTGGTGGGTCGGGGATCGAACATTAAACATGGAAGGTTTGACACATGGTAAGTAAGGTAAGTTATCGGAATGGAGAGAACCATTGAGGTTGTGTTCTAATTTAGGACAAACCTTAGGTGATGATTTGACTGAGGAAACCAATCGTGATTTCTAAGTCGAGATCAAGATAGACCTATCTGTCTTTATTTTCTCATGCATAAATATGAACTAGCTCTATTTTGTAAGGTAAATATTATCTCTATACTAATACTATTTTGCAGGAAGTGTACTTTAATGGTTCCGTCGACAGATAAGAAGGTTCCATCGATGAATCCATGGAAACTTAGAATGATCGAGTTTCGGATCAAAACACAAAAGTATAATGGTGTTCCTTCGACTGATTAAGTTTATCAGTCGATGGATAAGAGATTTATGGAGATTAGATTCGATCAGCCAAAACAGGGAAAAGGAAATATTGGTTCCGTCTACGGATAGGCTTGTTCTGTCGACAAATCATAAGATATCACGAAGATTAGACCGATCAACCAGATCCAATGGGAAGGAAAGTTGGGTTCAGTCGATGGATAGACTGGATAAGTCAACAAATCAACCTGATTTCGCAATGAATTAGATCAAGAAACTGGACGCAATCCAGGGAGGTTCACTGGGTTCTGTCGACAGATCATCAAGATCAATAACAGATCAAGTTCGAATTTGAAAGTACAGCCGGATCAGTGGGATCTGATCGATTGGTAGCTCGACTATAAAAGAGGACTCAAGGACAGAGTCCATTATCACTTTTGCTAAAGAAACGACTACTCTACATCGTGCTCTCATTCTCTTCGCCAAGCTCATCTTCGGACAAGTCTCCACATCAAGAGCAACACCGACAAAATGCTTCGACTACTACCATTCTTTTGTTGGTAATATTGTCCTTAATTGCATATCTTATCATATCATTATAATTGAAATATTGTTAATGAATTAACCCATCGATACGATCCGATGGGTTATGGGTTCTTGGAGTAGGAGTTGGCCGGGCTCCGAACCAAGTAAAAATCGAAGTGTCATTTTCTTTTATTCTTTTTGTTTCAATTTCCACTACATACTCGGTAAGTTTTTTCAAAAGAAAAGTTTTTAAAGTGATGAGATTAACCCCCACTCTCTCGTTCTCAATGGCTCTACAAGTGGTATCAGAGTAAGGTCTATTGATTTTGGTGCAACCACTAAACAAGAATTTTTTTTCTATGTTTTTATTTATTATTCATTGTGTTCTTTTCTTTCTATCACACTACTTACTACAAGGAAATCTTAGAATTTTTGTAAAATTTTCTTTGTAAGAATGATGGCACAGTCCGAAGGATATTCCATCGTATGTCCTCCACTCTTCAACAGGAATGATTTCCCTTCCTAGAAAAGAAGAATGGAAGTCTTCCTCAAAATAGACATCGACCAATGATTTTGCATTTGACAAGGGTACAAGCTTCCAACCAAATTCGGAGAACATCACGAACTAGAAAAATGGAATGATGAAATAAAGAGGAAGGTCCAAGTTGACTCAAAAATGCTCAAACACGCTCTAGTGCAGACTCACAAAGGAAGTGCTGAACAGAATTGGTCCATATGACAACCCAAAGATCTATGGGACTGATTAGTCGAGCTACATGAGGGTACTAATGAAACCAAGGTAACCAAATGAGACATTCTATTAAATCAATTACTTAATATTAAAATGAAGGAAGGCGAGACCGCAAACTAACTCCATACAAGGATCAAGTACATCCTCAACGATATACATCTCATCGGACACCAAATTGATAACCGTGACCTAATAAGGGATGTACTAAACTCGTTCCCTCAAAACACCTTATGAACATTTATGGTAGATGTCTAAAAAGTTTCAAGGGATCTCTCTAAAATTTTATTAGATGAACTTTTTTACGAACTTGAACTACACGAGCAATCTAACTTGAGTCAAACCGAGAAAGGTATTGCCCTTGTTGTAGGACCAAGCAAGGAGCCAAATCGAAAGACCGATTCAAGCACAAATACGAAGATGAGTCCAACTCCGACTCAACTGAAGAACAGTTAGTAAATATGGTTTAGAAGATGTTTACCAAGAAGAAGAAAAGATTTTCAAAGAATGATATCAAAAAGGTAATACAATCTACACCAAATAAATCACTATCTAAAGTGACCTATTACAGATGCAACAAAAAGGAGCACTTCAAGTTTGATTGCCCAAATATCAAAGGAAAAAAGTCCAAATCAAGAAGAATGAAAGCTCTAAAGACGACTTGGGATGAATTATCATTGGTGGAATTAGACATAGATGAATCAAGACAATAGAGTTTCTTGGCACTAATGACAAGAAAGCAACAGGACGAATCTGAGTCCTAGTATGAGTCTGAATCAAGCCAATATGAATCCGATGATGAATCAAGTCACAGATTCATATTCATTTATGAAGGTTCCAATAAGGTAACATCTAATCTAGAAGTTAAATTCTTTAAAATAATAGAATGCTTAAATAGGAAGTTAGTTAAATATGAGAAACAAGTTGAATTGCTCCTTAAGAAAGTAAAAAATCCTAAGGAGCAAGTTAACCCTAAAATCTCAACTAACCAAGTTCAAAATGAAAACTCAAATCAAGTTGCAAGACATGAGGAAGAGAATTCTCTATTGAAAGGTGAAGTTGAGAAACTCAAGGGAATGCTGGAAAGGTTCACTTTGGGATCCAAGAACCTTGACATGATACTCGGATCACAAATGGCTGTATACAATAAGTTCGGTCTTGGATATCAATTGAAATCAATGAACAAATCGTACTTATCACTTATTAACTAAAATAAGAAACACGTCAAAGAATAAGTCTCGAAAGTTTACCTAATAAAGTAAGTAGGATTAAACTAATACTTTGTACCTAAACATGACATTCATTACTTAAACATAAAACATAAAATCTATGTTCCAGGGGGAGGCGGTAAGTTAGTTGTCACCTTAAAAACTTGACCTACTTGTCTGGATATTTAGGACTAGTAACACTAGGGGGAATTTTAACATAGTACTAGAAAAGATTAGGATGATAGTATGTCAGGGAAGCTAAGTTGAAAGCATGTTTAGGATAATCATGTGTGTTTAATTTGGTGCAATTGTCTTAGTGGAACTAACTGAAACTGTCATGCCACGAGAGTAAGGTTGTCCGACGAAAATCAGATAGCACCTCTCCTGTAGTGGTGACAAATGAAACCATTATACATATGCAAAACAGATATACATATGCAAAACACAGCCAACACGGCTGGAAAAAACCATAACCACACAGATAATATGCAGCCCACACGACTGCAAAATCAAACACAGTGGAAAACGGATAACAAGCACAAAATAACATAACTACTCACCGCGGGCCGACCCGGCTTGAATCCTTGATAAAACAAAACCAAATACAAAATAACATCAAGTCCACGATGGGTTATCACAATACCAAGTTCACAAGTTCAAATCACAACCAAAACGATAAACAAAACTAGAAATCTGTTCTCGGGAGTGATGCGGGATCGACAGTCAGGATCCTCCTCCAAGTGTACTGGTATCAACTCTCGGCTACCTGGCGAAATAACCAGTTTACGGGTGGTGAGTGCTAAGACTCAGCGGATAATAGATAGACAGTGCATGAGTGAAATAATGAATCAAGGATACAACAGTATACAGTCTCGGAGAGATAAATAGTAGATACTACTGTGAAAACATACTATATGTCCATACCTGATATCATATCCTAGGTTAGTAGTATAAGATCAGAAGTAACACATAACTGCTACAATACTGCTCATAACTACCAACATCACATGTAAGGTATACTGTCAAAGTAAGCAGTGCCCAAGCATATATAATAGATATGTGATAACAGAACTGCATAAGTAAACATATAACAGTATAATAAAGAATAACAGAAAATAGCGTATGCACGGATGGTCACTCCCGCCCACCCCTGTAGTACCATGACCCCAGTATGGTCGAGAGACCGGGATAATGACAGACTGTACACCACTCCAGCTACCATTACTTTCGAGTGGCCGAGGGGACAGTTGCATAGTAGCTGAATAGCTACATCTGCGACGGGGGTCCCTCCTGCCCGCGACTCCAGCTATCACTACCCATGAGTGTGCGAGTGGGGGGACACGACAGGACAAACGGCACGCTCCAGCTACCACTATCCATGAGTGGCCGAGCGTGCAGTTTAGGCCAACGACCCTCTCAACCACAAAGGAGACATGATTGCCGACATGCATGCTATGACATGATGCGTATAATGCAACAGTCATCATATATATACAACAGAAATCAGGTATGCTACATGAAACTGCCTGCTCAATACGAAACATAAATAAATAGTAGTCAAACAGGTAAATATGGTGTCTAGTATCTACTAATTATCAGGAAATACAACGAGAGACTGTATAGATATAAATTTAAGTATCAAGAAGATTGAGTGGATAAAGTATCAAGCACAAGAAGATAATACAAGTGGAGTCAAGATAAATATTACAGTTATCCGAAACTAACTCATGCACCAAGATCAATAACAAGAAGCAAGTCAAGAAGTATCCGCCTCTAAATGTAGTTAGAATCCGATGTCCACTTCGTCCCGACACCCGCTTCGGTCAAAGTCCTGTGTCAATGTATCAATTTTAACCTCGTACGTATGAAACTGAATAACTAAGCCAATATACAAGACATGTAATTAATCCAGGTTCGTTCATTACTCTCTACTAATCCCCATTACTGATCTACTCAATCCAACCAAACCCCCTACTTTACACCAACACCATTAGGGTTAGCAAATCATGAATTTATTCCCTAAACACACACTATCACTGATATAGATTCATCTTCACTAGTATCCAACACCCAAAGATTTATCCTACCATAAAGTTTACCTCTGTCGACCCACTGCCAGAAGGTGAGATCGCCGGCACAGGTCCTCTGGTGATGCCTGCTGCCAAGATCCACAAACAGAGCTCCTACAGGGCTACCACCCATTGCAATCACACAAATCAGCACACAATTCGAATTGGATCCAACCCCAGATCCACAGATCTACTGTCTTAAAGCTATGGATATCTTACCTTTTGATTCCCAGCTGAAGCACAACTGCTGGGAATACCCCCTGCCGGTGAAATTCGCTATTGCAACTTGCGGCCAAGTCCCTCACAGTGAGTCACTGCCAAGACAGCAACTCTCAGTTACCCTAATTCTCCTCTACTAACCGCAAATCACAGATCCATGGTCATAGAACCCTAATCGAGACAATTCACAACTCAATATACCTTGATGCCGGAACCCCCACAGTCGGCGGAGAGAAGCTCGACCCGATCATCTCGACTCTGAGCTCGGGAAGATGAGACTCCGTTTGTAGCGCACCCTCTCCACTAGGATTGGGCCCTTGGAATCAACGCTTCAACCACAGCAACTCCGGAGCTCAGATATGCTCCTCCCGGTCGGAGATTCCTCACGCACTACTGCTCTCCGGAGAAGGCTCCATCGTCGTGACCTCCATTAAGGGGTTGGAGACATCGGCGACTCGATCTGTGACCAGGCGCCGGCGGTCGAGCGCGTGTGCGCGTCGGAGCTAAGACCGTGGCGAATTAGATGAGCTCGAGAGAAGTCAGCGCTTTTTGGTGGAGTGGACGCGAAGAGAATGGGGCAGTTTTTAGGGCTTGAGTACTATAGCTTCTTATAGAGATAGAGTTTAGTTAAGTGGTGTTATCATCACCCTTAATTAATCCTTCTCAAATGGTAATTTCCATTACCATCTTATGCTTCACCACATATCCCCTTAAGCTCTACCATACGACCTTCAAATACTTTCAGAAAAATATCTAAAAATTTTCATAAATTTCAATAGGTTATTCTCCTATATCCCCTTTATTATTTATTTTACCGTATCTCACATTCTTCCTCTCTAACATAAATTTGGTCCCCAAATTTACGTCATAAATGCGTTAAACAATAAATGACACGTGTAATCATTACCACTAATGAAATAACTTGCATATCTTCATTAAACTAGTGTGGGTACTGCGCTCGAATCTCATCCTCCAGCTCCCAGGTTGCTTCGTCATCTGAATGATGCTCCCATCCAACCTTGGCCAATCGGATTGTCTTATTTCGCAGCTAGTGTTCCTTGCGGTTCAATATCCGTATTGGAACCTCCTCATATGTTACATCTGGTTGAAGAGTGATCGATACATCTGTCAAAATATGCGTAGAGTGTGGCACGTACTTCCTCAACATAGATACGTGAAATACATCATGCACCCCGGCAAGTGATGGTGGCAGCGCCAATCGATATGCTACCTCACCAATTCTCTCAAGTATCTGAAAGGGTCCGATGTAACGAGGAGCTAACTTCCCTTTCAAACCAAACCTCCTACTCCCTTGGTAGGAGACACTCGCAGGAACACATGATTGTCCACAGAAAACTCTAAAGGTCTCTGTTTTTTATCTGCATAGCTTTTCTGTCGGTTCTGGGCTTCTGACATTCTGCGTCTAATGGGGCCAACCAACTCTGCATCTCGCTGAATACGCTGCGGGCCCAAGACCAACGATTCTCCAATCTCTTCCCATAAAGTAGGAGATCTACATGATCTGCCATACAATGCCTCAAATAGTGCCATCTGGATCGCTGAGTGGTAACTGTTGTTATATGTAAACTCCACCAAGTGCAAATGATCCTCCCAGCTACCGCCGAAGTCCATAATACAAGATCTCAGTAGATCCTCCAATGTCTGGATGGTACGCTCCGACTGCCCATCGGTCTGAGGGTGAAATGCTGTACTAAAACGGAGTTATGTACCCATGGCCTGATTAAGACTCCACCAAAATCGAGAAGTAAATCGTGGATCTCTATCTGATATAATACTCAGAGGTATACTATGCAATCTGATGATTTCTCTGCAGTATAACTCTGCCAATCGATCCAACGAATTCGTCCTACGGATTGATAAAAAGTGTGCAGATTTGGTTAACCGATCAACGATTACCCAAATCGCATTATGTCCCTTCCGGATCCGGGGTAGCCCTACCACAAAGTCCATCGTGATATGCTCCCATTTCCATTCCGGTATTTCTATCTTCTGTAGTAAACCAGCTGGTCTCTGATGCTCCACCTTTATCTGTTGACAGACCAAACATTGCGCCACAAATGTCGCATTGTCCTTCTTCATGTCATTCCACCAGTATGATTGTTTCGGATCCGTGTACATACGAGTACCTCCTGGATGAATCACAAATCTAGATCGATGTGCTTCCTATAGCAAGTCCTCCTGAACAGGATGCGACTCAAGAACACATAATCTTCCACGGAAATACAGAATTCCACTATCATTACAGGTAAACCCTGTCTGTTGTCCTGAGATAACTTTGCTACGTAAAAACTGTAGATGCTAATCTGTAGCCTGAGCCTCTTTGATACACTCCACTATAGGTGACTGGGCAACCATGGTGACTAGTAGGTCTCGCTCTGTCTGTGCTTGCTCCATCAACCCCAACTCAGAGAAGCTCTGTATCAATTCTGTAGCCATCACTCGGTGGCAAGCCAAAACTTCTTAGGATTTCCTACTCAAGGCATCGACCACTACGTTGGCTTTTCCCGGGTGATAATTAATTGTGCAGTCGTAATCTTTCAAGAACACTATCCATCTTTTTTGTCTAGGTTTAGTTCCTTCTGGGTAAACAAATACTTGAGGCTCTTATTATCTGTGTAAATCTCAAAGGTGATCCCATACAAATGATGTCGCCAGATTTTCAGTGCAAAAATACTATATGCCAACTCCAAATCATGGACTGGATAGTTTCTCTTATGATCCTTCAGCTGACGTGAGACATATGACACCACTCACTTGTGCTGCATAAGTACTGCCCCTAATCCCTGATATGAAGGATCCGTGAAAAGTACAAATCCATCCACGCCAGAGGGAAGCACTAATACTGGTACAGTAATGAGCCTCCGCTTGAGCTCCTGGAAGCTCTGCTCACAAGGTCCTGTCCAACTAAATTTCTCTCCCTTTCGGGTCAATCGTGTCAAATGTAAGGCTATGCTGGAGAAACCTTCGACGAACCTCCGATAATACCCAAATACTCCTAAGAAGCTACGCATCTCCTATACTGTCTTCGGCTATTACCAGCTAGTGATGGCCTCAATCTTCTGTGGATCAACTGATATGTCTCTGCTGGAAACGATGTGCCCAAGAAATCTCACTGAATGTAGCTAGAATGCGCATTTACTGAACTTCGCATAGAGGTGTTCTCACCATAGTGTCTCCAAAACTACGCGAAGGTGTCGCTTGTGTTCCTCCTCAGATCGAGAATATATCAGAATATCATCAATGACTACAATGATAAACTGATCCAGATACTCAAGGAACACTCGGTTCATAAGATCTATGAATACTGCTAGCGCATTGGTAAGCCCAAATGACATTACCAGGAACTCATAGTGACCATAACGAGTGTGAAACACCATCTTCGAAATATCTGAGTCTCTAACCCTGAGCTGATGAAAACCTGAGCGCAAATCAATCTTAGAATATACACAGGTATCCTTCAACTGATGGAATAAATCTTCTATACGAGGTAATGGGTATTTGTTCTTAATAGTCATCGCATTCAGCTGTCGGTAATCAATAAATAATCTCAGTGATCCATCCTTCTTCTTAACGAAGAGTACTAGGGCTTCCCATGAAGAAACACTAGGACAGATAAATCCTCTGTCCAACAACTCCTGTAACTGAACCTTCAGTTCCTCTAACTCTTTTGGCACCATGTGGTAGGGGGTCTTGGATGTTAGTATTAGCCCTAGTACCAATTATGAGATGATTGTAAAGGGCCCATTTTGTATCATATATCACTATTAATAAAAGGCAAAGGTTAAAGGGTTATTATATTTATTGCAGTTCAGTGCCGATTGAATAAATATAATAATGTCCTTGGGTAGTAGGTTCTTATCTATAATAATCAATTGGTTGAATTGATAGTGAGATATTGTAGAGAACACTACTCTTAACTATTTCTAGTCGAGCATTAATATACAAGGACAATATTAATGCATTGAGACTAGCATATAGGTCAACGGATGACTTGATCTCACAAGTCATGGATATGAGATATCAGGTTGACACATGGGTATATATTAGAGAATATATACTGAATGACCTGCCATGAGAATGTTTCATGGATCATCGTATGAGTGTCATAAATATTCTCATATGACTATTGGTATGAATAGTCCTTAGACCTGAAGTCACTACGGTTCTCTACATAAGAAGTTGTATACTTTGGTATCGTCAAACGTCACCTGTAACAGGGTGAACTATAAAGTCGATCACTGGGTATGCAATAAATTATGCGGAGGGATGTGAGTGATGTAGATGAGATCTATCCCTTCCATATAACGGAAGCGATATCTGTGGGCCCCTTGATTAGTATGACACAAGAAAGCATGGTCATGCTCAAATGAGTTAATATGAGATATTGAGCTTATTTGATTGAGTGTGTCTACTTGGAGATCAAGAAACACAAAGATTGATAAGAGTATGACACGGTCTATGCCTCACTGATCAATCTAGATATCAAGGATAGAGGGACCAAGTCATACAACATGATAGCCATGGAAAGGTTAGGTCGGATCACGACTTTCTCGTCACTTGGGTAGCAATGATGCCTTGCTAGATGCCACTCATTGTTTATGTATCGCGAATATTGATTTGGATATATTGCCAACGTTACGAGAACCTACAGGGTCACACACAAAGAACAAGTTGATATGGAGATAGGTTCATGTGATGAATCAATGGATTAAGTGTAATCCGAATTGCGCTTGTTAAGTTAGACTCAAGTGGATCCAATTGTTGGATTGAGTCGAATTGTATGAGAATCAATAGGTTATACTCATTGAGTGAACTTGAGTTCACAAAGGAAGTTGAATGGTCAAAATTCAACCATTGGATTGAATGGTTGATTTTGATCCATTGGATTAGAAGATGAAAGGTCAAAACTCTTGGTATTCCATGAGATGGATATAAATATCATTTTGGAAGAGTTTTTCATGAGATGAGAAGGTAAAAAGTTTCCTTTGCTTCTTCTTCTTCCTCCTTCTCTTCTTGGCCGAAACACATCAAGGGTTGCTAGCACAACATTGTGTGTTTTTCTTCTCCATCTTGTTGAGTTTATGAGACAAACGAAGGCAAGGCTTATTCGTGTGGATACCGTAGAGGCGCGAATAATTGATCGTGCTGTGATCCGAGCTGTCGGGAGATCGTGAGCACGTTTCAAAGGTATAATTCTATCATGTCTTTAGATCTAACTTAGTATAAGATTATGTTTCCCTTCGTATGGATCTTCTGGAGGAAATAGGTTTTTTCCGCTATGCGTTTGCGTGTTTAGCAACCTATTCCCTTACATTGGATACCGGTGCGGTTCCCGGAACCAACTCAATCGTAAACTCAACTTGCCTTCTCGGAGGCAAACCGGGAGGTTCGTCAGGGAACACCTTTGAAAATTCTCGAACAATCGGAACGCCCAAGAACTGTGATAATGCATCTGAACCAGCTTTAACCATGGACAACAAGTATCCCTGACAACCCTGTGACAATAATCTCCTCACTTGCATTGCTGATATGATTGATATCCCATCACCCTCGGTCCCAACGAATAACCATGATGGTAGACCGGGAGCTCGGAAAGTGACTACTCTCGCTCTGCAATCCACTGTGGTATGGTTCATGGCCAGCCAATCCATGCCCAATATAATGTCAAATTCCACCATTTCTAATACCTGCATATCCACCATAAGAATCTGACCATTAAAGTCTAAAGGGCATCCCTTGACTTCCAGAGTAATACTTAGTACTTCACCAAATGGTAGAGATACTGTTAACTCATGAGTCCGACGAATAAGCAACCTCCCGATTTTACCCAGAAACACCCGAGATATGAATGAATGGGAACTACCAGTATCTATCAATAGATCTGCAGTAAATGTATAAACTGAAATAGTAACTCGGAAAATCGATCCTTCGGCTCGCTGTGCCTCCTCCCGTGTGACAGCATAAATGCGACCCACCTCCAAGCTCGGTTGTGGCATTCTCGGGGTGATCTGCACTGGAATCGGAGGTGCGGGAGCCGGCTGCTGATACTGAGACTGATGCTGCTACTGATATGTTGAATAAGGCTGAGGTGGATGGAAATCCTGTTGTACTAGAAATGCCTGACGAGAAGATGCTGTGGCAGAATACTGTGTAGTCGCTGGTTCCTGACCCTGGATATGATATATCTGTCCTTGAGAAGGCGGTGGTCGCTGTTGACGTGGAGCACTCTGAGTCTTTTGAGATCTTCTCTGTGGTCATGATTGTGAGGGTTGTTCCTCCTGAGATGTAACTTTAGGAGCCTCCAACTGTGCTTTCAGAGTACAATTCCGACTCTCATGCCCTGGACGTTTACAGTAGAAGCATATAGAATGATCCAACGGACAGTTGTTCCTGGTCTGACTCTTGGAACCACACTGAAAACACATGGTTCCACCAAAGTCCTTCTTCCGTCCATGATGAGAGGCACGAGAACCTCCATCCGATGTTCGCCCCGTCTTCTGAGGCCGAGAAGATCCTCCAAAAGTAGTCCACGAACCCTGGCTCCTATTTCCCCTCTTCTGAGACAACTGTTTATCATTACCTTTCTCTTGAGCCACCTGCTGTTGCGTCATCTCGATAAACAACGCGCGATCCAAAACCTCTTGGTAGGAGCTACCCAAAAATCCGGACATCCTGAGTCGAATGTATGTTGCAAGACCCTGAGTAAACTTCTGCATACGATCATAATCCTATGCCACTAAGTGAGGACAAAATTCAGCCAGTCTATAGAATTCCACGTTGTACTCCATCACTGATCGGTCACCCTGCTTGAGATTCAGGAATTCCTAACGTCGAGCTAAACAGAATGTGGCTGGAAAATACTGCCGCTCAAAAGCATCTCGGAACATCGACCATGTGATGCGCTGCTCCCCAAAGATCGTCTTCTGCATGTCCCACCATGTGACTGCTTGATCCCGGAGATGATACGTTGCCAGTTCCACCTTCTCCTCATTCGTACAACTCATGTACCCGAATGTGCTCTCTAGATTCTTTAACCAGCTATGAGAAACCCAAGGATCTGCTCCACCTTGGTCTAAAGTAAATATGTCCTTGACGGATCTCGCCAGTAATGGTATACGAGCTCTATCCCTCATCCAATTTGTAGTAACAGGTGTAGGACCTACTGATGGTACCACGGAAGGAATCCCCTGTGGCTGAAATCCCTGATCTCTCACAGGTGGTACAACAGAAGGAATTTCTTGAGGCTGACACCCCTGCTCTCCATTAGGAGTCAGATGGCCCTGTCCCCGATTAACAGTCTCAACATCAGTTGGGTCCTTCGAAGAATCTGCCTCCTGGGTCACTGGTTCTGGCTCCCTAAACTCGGTAGGTTGTTTCCGTGGTCGTCTCGGACCACGGCGAGAACCAGCTGCTGATCGACCTCGTCTCATACCTGATATCAACAACCAGTAAGTACTACCAACAAAATATAATTATACTTACAAAACATACATCCAATAACTTGGAGGTGTTCCGCCACTGCCTGATCCCAAATCCCAAAAAGTCACTTCGAGGAATTAAATCACGAAAAATCCAAAACTTGCGAAATAAGCATCGTAAAACCTGTGGCTCTGATAGCAATAAATTGTCAAGCCCCGAGAGTAAGGTTGTCCGAAGAAAATCAGACAGCACCTCTCCAGTAGCGGTGACAAATAAAACCAGTATACATAACCAATAGATATATATACATGCAAAACACAGCCAACACGGCTGGAATAAACCATAACCACGCAGATAATATGCAACCCACATGACTACAAAATCAAACACAGTGGAAAACGGATAACAAGCACAAAATAACATAACTACTTACCGTGGGTCGGCCCGGCTTGACTCCTCGACAAAACAAAACAAAATACAAAATAACATCAAGTCCACGATAGGTTATTACAATACCAAGTTCACAAGTTCAAATCACAACAAAAACGATAAACAAAAATAGAAATCCGTCCTTGGGAGCGACGCGGGACCGACAATCAGGATCCTCCTCCAAGTGTACTAGCATCAACTGTCGGCTACCTGGCGAAATAACTAGTTTACGGGTGGTGAGTGCTAAGACTCAGCGGATAATAGATAGAGAGTGCATGAGCGAAATAATGAACCAAGAATACAATAGTATACTGTCTCGCAGAGATAAATAGCAGATACTACTGTGAAAACATAGTATATGTCCATACCTGATACCATATCTTAGGCTAGTAGTATAAGATCAGAAGTAACACATAACTTCTATAATACTGCTCATAACTACCAAAATCACATGTAAGGTATACTGTTAAAGTAAGCAGTGTCCAAACATATATAACAGATATGTGATAACAGAACTGCATAAGTAAGCATATAACAACATAATCAAGAAAAACAGAAAATAGCATATGCACGGATGGTCACTCCTGCCCACCCCTCTAGTACCATGACCCCTGTATGGTCGAGAGGCCAGGATAAAGACAGACTGTACACCACTACAGCTACCATTACTTTTGAATGACCGAGGGGACAGTTGCATAGTAGCTGAATAGCTACATCTGCGACGTTGTTCCTGCTACCCGCGACTCCAGCTATCACTACCCATGAGTGTGCGAGTGGGGGGACACGATAGGACAAGCGGCACGCTCCAGATACCACTACCCATGAGTGGCCGAGCGTGCGGACCAGACCAATGACCATCACAACCACAAGGGAGACATGGCCGCCGACATGCATGCTATGACATGATGCGTATAATGCAACAACCATCATAGATATACAATAGAAATCAGGTATGCTATATGAAGCCGCATGCTCAATACGAAACATAAATAAACAATAGTCAAACAGATAAACATAGTGTCTAGTATCTGCTAATTATCAAGAAATATAATGTGAGACTATATAGATATGAATTTGAGTATCACGAAGATTGAGTTAATAAAGTTTCAAGCACAAGAAGATAATACGAGTGGAGTCAAGGTAAATACTACAGTTATCCGAAACTAACTCATGCACCAAGATCAATAACTAAACAAGCAAGTCAAGAAGTGCTCGCCTCTAAATGTAGTCAGAATCCGATGTCCACTTCGTCCCGACACCCTCCTCGATCAAAGTCCTGCATCAACGTATCAATTTTAACCATATACGTATGAAACTGAATAACTAAGCCAATATACAAGGCAGGTAATTAATCCAGGCTCGTTCATTACCCTCTACTATGTTGGTTGCTACTCGGAAAACCTATAGGTTCCACTGTACAAAAATTTTGTACAAAGGTCTGAACCTTTTCCTAGCTACCATGTGTTCTTTTAAATTAAATTTTGGATCGCCTGCGGAACTTAACACGTTTGATCCAAAACATAATCTATTTGTTCTTTTAGGTTTTGACTTGGATCTCCTGCGGAACTTAACACGTTCGACCCAAGTCTCCTTAAGTTAATAATTCCATTAAATATTAATTTCCATAATTGGTTCCCAGTACTGACGTGGCGAGGCACATGACCTTCTTGGATATGGGAGCAACCACCACCGACTAGACAAAACCTTTTATAGAAAGCTAATATTTAATTTCCTAAAATAACTTTAGGTTAACCGAAAAGAACAATCAAATCACAAGGAAAAATAAAATAAAAGAACACATCATCGAAAACCATATTCGAAATACTAGAATCGTAAGCCTCTTGTATTTGGTATTATTTCCATAAATAACTAGTATGATGCGGAAAGAAAAATTACTAGTTATACCTTGTAGAAAAACCTCTTGATCTTCTACCGTATTCCTCTTCTAACCTCGGACGTTGTGTGGGCAACAATCTTCCGAGATGAGAAACCACCAACCACCTTCTTCTCCTCCTAGCTAGGTTCGGCCACAAAAAATAAAGCTTCACCAAGGAAGAAGAAAAACACCAACCAAGCTCCAAGAGATGCAAGCTTTCTCTCCTTCTTCTTCTTCTTCTCCAAGTAGTATCCGGCCTCCACAAGAGCTCCAAGCAATAGAGAATTTCGGCCACCACAAAGAGGAAGAAAGGGAGAAGATGTTGGCCGACCACACCAAAGAATAGGAGAGGGAGAATAATAGAGGTTGTTTCTCATGAAGGCACCCTCACCCCTTCTTTTATATTTCTTGGCCTAGGCAAATTAGGAAATTTAATTACAATAAAATTTTCTTAATTTCCTTGACATGATTTAAATGAGAAAAATAAAATAAAATTTTCCAATTTAATCTATATTGGCCGGCCACATCAAGGGGAAACAATTTAGACAAGTTTTAATCAACAAATTAAAACTTCCTAATTTGTTTCCGGAAATTTTAAAAAATAAAATTTCTCTTCAAAAATCTCTTCATGGTTGATAAAAGGAAATTTCTATAATTTTAATTTTACAACATGTGAATAATTTTTAAAGAGAAAATAAAATATCTCACCAATCTACAAATAAGGAAAGAGATCTAATCTCTTTCTTTAATCTTTTGTAGATCTTTTATAAGAGAGATATTTTAATTTTAATTCTCTTTAATAAATTATTTCTTCCACCTAATAAAAATTAAAATTAAAATTCCTTTTTAATTTAATTTGGCCGGCCCCCACTAGCTTGGGTTAAAGCTAGGGCCGACCACCCCAATTTATACCTAGGCCGGCTTGGCCGGCCCCCTTTGGGTGGGTATAGAAGGTGGGTATAGGTGGGTATAGTACTCTATAAATAAGAGGCTACGATAGGGACCGAGAGGAGGAATTAGTTTTGGTCTCCCGATAAAATTAAGCATCCCGTGTTCGCCCCGAACACACAACTTAATTTTATCAATAATAATTCATTCCACTAGAGAACTATTATTGAACTACCGCACCAATCCCAAATTACATTTTTGGGCTCCTTCTTATTATGAGTGTGTTAGTCTCCCTGTGTTTAAGATATCGAATGTCCACTAATTAAGTGAGTTACTGACAACTCATTTAATTAATATCTAAATCCAAGAGTAGTACCACTCAACCTTATTGTCATGTCGGACTAGGTCCACCAGCAGGGTTTAACATGACATTCCTTATGAGCTTCTCTTGAGGACATTATCAACCTAGTATTTCTAGGACACAGTTTCCTTCTATAATCAACAACACACAATATAAGTGATACAATTTCCCAACTTATCGGGCTTATTGATTCATCGAACTAAATCTCACCCATTGATAAATTAAAGAAATAAATATCAAATATATATGCTTGTTATTATATTAGGATTAAGAGTACACACTTCCATAATAACCGAGGTCTTTGTTCCTTTATAAAGTCAGTAAAAAAGAAACGACCTCAAATGGTCCTACTCAATATACTCTGAGTGTACTAGTGTAATTATATAGTCAAGATAAACTAATACCTAATTACACTACGACCTTCTAATGATTTGTTCTTTTCCATTTTGGTCGTGAGCTACTGTTTATAATTTATAAGGTACTGATAGCATCATCTTCTGCATGTGACACCACATACTATGTTATCTACAATATAAATTAAATGAACAATTACAAACAAATGTAGACAATTTGACCAAATGTGATTCTTTATACATAATGAATGTTTACAAAGCTTAGGCTTTCAGTATACACTCCAACAATCTCCCACTTATACTAATGACTAAGCTGCCATATCTTCTACCATACATCTGATTCTCATTCCCTCCACATGCCGATCGAAAGCTTTCGCCGGAAGGGCCTTAGTGAAAGGATCTGCCAGGTTATCCGCTGATGCAATCTTGGCGATGACAACTTCTCCTCGCTTCACGATATCTCGTATCAGGTGGTACTTACGCTCTATATGTTTACTTGCCTTATAAGCTCGTGGTTCCTTCGAGTTTGCAACTGCACCACTATTTTCACAATAAATTGTGATGATTTTGGGCAAACCAGGAATCACATCTAAGTCCATTAGAAAGTTCCTGAGCCATACTGCTTCTTTAGCTGCCTCAGAGGCTGCTACATACTCAGCTTCCATGGTTGAGTCCGATACACATTTCTGCTTAACACTCCTCCATGAAATGACTCCACCTCCTAAAGTAAACACATAGCCTGATGTAGACTTACTGTTATCCCTATCTGATTGGAAATCTGAATCCGTGTAACCCACAGGGAGCAAATCATCTGCTTGATAAACTAGCATATAATCTCTAGTCCTTCTCAGGTACTTTAATATATGCTTTACCGCAGTCCAATGTCCTTGTCCAAGGTTACTCTGATATCTGCTAACCATGCCCACGGTAAAACAGATATCAGGTCTCGTACATAACATTGCATACATTAGGCTTCCTACAGCCGAGGCATAAGGAACTGCTTTCATGTCCTCTATCTCTTTTGATGTCTTCGGAGACATC